>NC_142800.1:59132783-59362500 GCF_049724085.1 Artemia sp. Qi Xiang Cuo
TTTCTAGGCGAAAATTTTTAAAGTCTGACAGATGATGTCATTGGTTGATTGATCTGTCAAGAAAGGGGAATTAATTTGTTGTTTCTAAGGGGAATTATTGATTCACGATAGGTGAATTGAGGTCGACAGCACAGGTGTTCCAAATTCCTGGACGGCATAGCATTCGCTGAGAGCGTGCACTTACAACAACAACAAGATCGACCTTGGAAATTTAGGTCATTGACCCCATTAACCACGTGTTCTCCCTAATGACTCTATGCCCATATTTGGTGTACTGTTCGGAGTTATAGGGTCATTTCTACTTCTGTAACTGATATTCTTTGATTTCTATATTGATTTGCGTTGCATTTTTATGTGTTTTTCTTCGTGATACTCCACGTATTGTACCTCTGTATAGTGTGGGTAGAATAAACAATAATAATAAATATAATAGTTGCTTTTCCTCATTAATTATATTGTTTATAAAAATAAACAATAATAATAATAATAATAGTTGCTTTTCCTTATTTAAAAAAAATACTTTTCATTCAATACGGTTCTTTTGGATAAAAATATGAGAAGTCTGGACTTATCACTTAGTTTTCGTTAAATATTCAATCTTTGATCAATTTTTAATCAATTTTGATCAGATTTGGAAGTCCCTGTAACATATGTTACACACAGGAAAAAGCCTTCGACTTTTCCATAGAAGGACTAGAAAAGAACAAACTACGTTGTCATTACTGCCCAGGGAACCCTATAAAGTTAAAAAAAAACATCTTGCTAGAAAAAATTGCTATTTGCAGCTGATTCAGGAATGGCAATGATTATTGTCATTAGCCGTAATAATAAAATGTTATTTCGAAAGCGAATTTGCAGTGGTTCAAAAAGAGCCTGAAACCCCTTGAGAATTATGTCTGCAAAACGTTGACATCATTTTTGAGTATCTGTTTAGGGCTGAATTCTGATTGTATCAACCCTAGAAGGTTGATAGTTGGTAGAATCAGGGTTAGTGAAGAGCAATTACTTTATTACTATTCTTAAACGTTCTAACATGGGTTAACCAAATTCATGGGCGTAGGCAGCATTAGGCAGCATATTGTCTAGGGGGGGGGGGGCCGTCGATAGTGTGATGGAGTTTTATCAACTGCTTTTCCCAAACCATCGGCTTTGAAGGTCTCGGGGGGCCGCTCCCCCCCCCTCCTCCCTACGCCCATGACCAAATTTAAAAGAATTCGCAAAGTATATTGTTTTAACGACATTATCGACAATGTTTAATTGTTAGTGAAAAAAAAACTATCTAGATAGGTCAAGACTTAGGTAAAAATTGTATAGGATAAAAAAGGATGAAGATTCTCCAGAGCCATTGCTGGCGCACAGAGCATCAACTCGACGTTTCAGTCGTTGGGTATGTTTCACGAGGACAGGTAGCAAGCTCTTTGCCCTGCCTTGCTGCGGCGGGGTTCAAAATTTTGGCCCCATATTGCCAAGCAAGACATCCGCTGTGCTGAAAATTTGTTTAGAGCCTTAATTTTGGCAAAACAGTTTTATATGAACGACGTCATATTCTTTTCTTATCATTTTGTTTCATTTATTAGTTTTTACAAGGCTGCCTAGCACAATGGATAGGCAGTCGGACTTCTAATCTGAAAATCGTGGATTTGACTCTTATGATAGTTAAGTTTTTCATTGGGATCTTTTTTTTTTCCTATATCGCATTTTTCTGTCATTTTTAATATGAAAAATTGAACAAATACTTGAAGTAGTTATAATAAATTTTGTTGAAGATGTGTGTCTGCTAGATTTTCAAAAGGTACGTTGTAATTTAATTATAGTGTTGTTAGTCTAGAATAATTTGTTAATGTAAATATGCAAATTTTTTGAGCTAAGAAAAACTGGCAGAGGCTTGGCGAATACGCCTTTCAATTTCTTGATCAGATCCCCCCTCCGAATCTACAACCGATCCGAAGTAGACAGATTCTATAACTTGCTTAATTCTGTTTCCATTTAGGGATATAGAAGGAGGACTCTGGGATTGAAGATTGGTATGATTTTCGTTCACCGATCGGCTTGAAATTTGTGGGGCAAATGGTACATGAGAATAATATTTTTCAGAAGCATCCGATTTTTGCCCAAAAGTGCTCAAATCTACTTCAAACCTATTAGTGCAAGTAAATTGGGCTAAAGGGATGGAGGGAACAGATTTTCACTACTTTCGAGTTAAAAGGTCCGTATTCACTCTATATTTGGCACGCATTAAACCAAAGAGAGTTAAGGCCATACAGTTTTATGCCGTTTCCCTGTACAATCTAGGGGTTAAGTTTCATTGTGAGATGATTTCTCCTCTTTTACAGAGTTTCCGTCTTCCTTTTTTAGGGGTTTTATGAAACCCTGTTTCAATGTTTGTGGAAATTAACCAGATTCGATAATCATAGGCAGCGCGCTAGCGCTGCCTAAGTAAAGAACGATGTGGGCACAATGTGTTGTTTTTTTGTTGTTGTTTTTTTCTCCATAACCGGGTACTTCGCATCGAAAGAGTTGTCGTAGAAACTTCGAAAAGGGCTCATTCGATTGGAAATTGGAGTGGCTAGTGCCCTTTTTCATAGTCGAAAGTGATTGGAGGGCAAGTAACCCCCCCCCCCACTCCTGTCATTCCCCCAAACACACCCAATCAAAATTTTGAGATAGCCATTTTGTTCAGCGTAGTTGATTTTCACATAGAAAATATCTTTGAGGAGGACGCTCCCCCGCAACCCTCGGGGCAAGGGTTTTAAGTTATGCCCTGAGGGCATGTAAGATCAATGTTGATACAATGTACAGTTTATTATTATTTTTTTTTTCTTTGAAGCAGGGCACTTCATATAGAAGGGGTCGTCGTAGAGATTTCAAAAGGGGTTCATTCGATTAGAAATCGAGAGTTCTAGTGCTCTTTTTAATAGTCGAAAGTGATTGGAGGGCAACAAGCCCCTCCCCCCTCCCACCCCTCACGCCAATCTTTCCGCCAAACACATCCAATCGAAATTTTGAGATAGCTATTTTGTACAGCGTAGTTGATTTCAAGAGAAAAAATATGTTTTGAGGAGGACACTCCCCCACAACCCTCAGGGCAAGGGTTTTAAGTTATGCCCTGGGGGCATATAAGGTTTTTATAGAAGGCGTTGTCGTAGAAACTTCAAAACAGGCTCATTTGATTGGAAATTCAAAGGACTAGTGCCATTTTTAACAGTCGAAAGTGATTGGAGGGCAACTAGCCCCCCCCCCCCACGCCCATCATTCCCCCAAACACATCCAATCAAAATTTTGAGATGACCATTTTGTCAGCGTAGCTGATTTCCAGATAGAAAATGTCATTTTGAGGAGGACACTCCCCCACAAGCCTCGGAGCAAGGGTTATAAGTTACGCCCTGGGGTCATATCAGGTTTTTATAGAAAGCGTTGTCGTAGAAATTCAAAGATCTAGTGACCTTTTAATAGTTGAAAGTGATCGGAGGGCAACTAGCCCCCCACGCCCATCATTCCTCCAAACACATCCAATCAGAATTTTGAGATAGCCATTTTGTTCAGCGTAGGCTAGTTGATTTCCAGATAGAAAATTGGATTTTTAGGAGGACACTCCCCCAGAGGACACTCCCCCACAACCCTCAGGGTAAGGGTTTTAAGTTATGCCCTGGGGGCATATAAGGATTTATAAGAAGGCGTTGTCGTAGAAACTTCAAAACAGGCTCATTCGATTGGAAATTTAAAGGGCTTGTTCCCTTCTTAAAAGTCGGAATTGATTGGAGGGGAACTAGCCCCTCCCTCACGCCCATCATTCCCCCAAACACATCCAATAAAAATTTTGATATAACCATTTTGTTCAGCGTAGTTGATTTCCAGATATAAAATATGTTTCTGAGGAGGACACTCCCCAACAACCCTCAGGGCAAGGGTTTTTAGTTATGTCCTGGGGTATATAAGGTTTTTATAGAAGGCGTTGTCATAGAAACTTCAGAAGGGGCTCATTTGATTGAAAATTCGAAGGGCTAGTGCCCTTTTTGATAGTCGAAACTGATTGGAGGGCAACTAGCCCCCCCCCCCCCTCCACGCCCATCATTCACCCAAACACATCCAATTAAAATTTTGAGATACCCATTTTGTTTAGCGTAGGCTAGTTGATTTCCAGATAGAAAATATATTTTTGAGGACACTCCCCCACAACTCCCAGGGCAAGGGTTTTAAGTTATTCCCTGGGCGCATATAAGGTTTTTATAGAAGGCGTGGTCGTAGCAAATTCAAAAAAGGGTATTTCGATTGGAAATTCAAAGGCTAGTGCCCTTTTTAATAGTCGAAAGTGATTAGTAATATTTTTTGTTATTGTTGTTGTTTAGACCAGGGCACTTCGTATCGAAGGAGTTGTGGGAACTTCGAAAGGGGCTCATTTGATTGAAAATAGAAAGGGTTGATGCCCTTTTAATAGTCGAAAGTGATTGGAGGAAAACTAATCCCCCTTCCACTCCCACCCTCCCATTGGCCCATTATATTTAAAAACTAAATGCTACCTTAAGATTAAATAAAAATGCACTGTGATAATGCTAATTCCCAATAAGGTATCTCAGCAGTATCCCAAGAACGACTGAGGATATTATGTTCAAACTTTCGAGTTTGAACATAATTCGCGTGTAATATAAAAGACTTTTAAGGAATTTTGATTGAGATAAATTTATGAATATTTCAAATTATCCTAACAATAGATTCCACCCTCCATCTAGCATTAAATTTCAGAGGGCGCCTTGACAATAGATGCAATTTTTAGGTATTATTGTGGCTTATAAAAAAATAAAGAATAATATGCGTAATTTAATGAAAGGCTACGGGGGAGGACTCCAGGGAAGGAGGGGAGCCCTCTGTGGGGAGAGGGGAACCCGTTTTTTTCGCTCGGCAGCTCAACACTAGCCTTTTTATTTATCTCGTCATTGCGCAAAGCAGTAATTTTCAAGTGTTTATTTATTGTTATCCTGCCTCCGTCCACTAAGATACCAACCTGCTCGCTGGTCTCCTCCGAGGAAGTGTCCAGTCCCCCGAGCGGTATGTCTCAGCCCGCCGAACCCCCAGGGCACATTTTTCAGCAAAAATATCAAATTACATAAAGGGGGGAAAATTCTAGTTCCCACCCATCCAGCGCACTACGGGGAAGTTTGGTCACTGTCTACTCATTTCAAGGATGGAATCCAG
This sequence comes from Artemia sp. Qi Xiang Cuo, assembly GCF_049724085.1. Taxonomy (NCBI): domain Eukaryota; kingdom Metazoa; phylum Arthropoda; class Branchiopoda; order Anostraca; family Artemiidae; genus Artemia; species Artemia sp. Qi Xiang Cuo. The sequence goes on from NC_142800.1 coordinate 59,137,974, forward strand.
ACTTCGGCAAGGTGATAAAGAAGGTTAAAACATGGTACTGCTCGCGATACCTTAAAATGTCTAATAATAGGGAAATTATCATAGAGTTTCTGCGGCAACCCTTTAAACGTCACCTCATCCCTGTTTCTAGCGCACAGCTAGCAAGATTCACACCCCTGGTGTAATGGGGGGGTTTTATAAAAAGTTATTTATTCATATATTTTCCGATGTTTCCTCATATGGGAAATTTTAATTAATGAATTCAATGGGAAAAATTAGTTAAACTCTAAACTGGTGGTTCACGAGTGGCATACCTAGGTGGAGGCGGGACTTCAGGTGTAGGGAGCTTAAATTAACGGTACAAACGGGCAGCTCGCATTAACGGCCATACTGAGTCAAAACCAGAGTGAATGGATTCATTTTCCCTTGGGAGTGAGCGGAGCCACAAGGACAAGCTAATTTCAAGAAATACTAGCATAAAGAGAATAAAATAAGAAGATGATTCATTTATTACTAACAGAACTGGAACAGAGCTCGGTATATCGCAATATTTGCAGTAAATGGCACTAAGTTAAAACTGGTCACTGGTTCAATACTATTGTTCTGAACTGATAATCGACTAACTAGATAAGACTCATTCCCAAATAAGACTGTCATAAGACTCCAAATTAAGACTGACACAATAAGACTGCTCCAAAAAGACTGCAAATTCAGACTGACCCAAAATTGCTAAGTTCTTGCTATCTACTCATTCCAATTTCGCCAGAGGTTACGTCCGGGCGTTACTAACAAGTATACTATTCCGATCCTATTGGTTTCCCTATCTGTCATATATTACTATTGGACCAATCAGCTAGTTGATTTTAATTAACTTTTGAACCGGCTTATGATTCTTATAAAATTTCGCTTTGGAATTCTTCCCAGCATGGTACCATTTTTACTAGATACATAGTTTAACATTGTATTTCATTGTATTTAATTTATACAATTTTTGACATATTTTATGCAAATTTCAAACCTAAGATTTATAGCTACAATTGTAACACAATGTTTCGCTACATTTTAAATTTGACAATTAATTGTTACTTAAATTATTTGGGTTTATATTCTGGACATTTTTACTTGGAAAATTTTTGGGGTATTGGAAATTGATTCCATTAAATATCATCCTTCCCATTCTTAACGATGTCCTCATCGTTGTGTCACCCTACTCTTTCTACTCTTTTAAATTTTGATCTCGCTTCCCCCGTTTTTTTTGACTTGGTATTTGTTGCTTTAATTAACTTAGCCTTGGTAAGATATATATTATTTTTTTCATGTTCCCGATCATTCTACTAGACTACACGTATTAAAACATCACCTTAAAGTCCACCACCTATACACTCTATTTGACGAAAGGGTCAAAGAGTTTCTATTGACTAACACATTTGATTATATGATCATGTAATAATTATTGTTCCATCCACCTGATAATAAAATTCCTTCACCTGATATGCTAATAATTCTACATAGTTCTAATTAATTAAGCACTGCCTTTGCGACTTTTTTATTACTTAAAATGGTACATATTTGCTTTTTCTCTAAACTTAACTATACTTCCACTTGACATTATAATGATACGATACGTAATTAATTCCAATTGGTTCTACATGGTTCTAACTAATCGAGTTCTGCTTTTGCGACTATTCTATCACTTAAAATTGTACATATTTATTTTCTTTCTCTAAACTTGACTATACTTCCACCTGACACTATAATGATACGATACGTAACTGATATCAAGGCACTAATGTATATATAAGACAAATGATTGGAAATAAAAAGTTTCACAATATAATTTTTTAAACTTTATGTATGATTGCAACATTGGGAAAATGTAATTTACACTTATTTTCAACTGATTATGAAAACTTGTTCAGTATTCACTAAAGTTATAGTTAGATACATAAGATTCACACTTACTTCATCATTCTACGTGTCTATAATACTCACATACGTTGTCACTTTATTTTGGGCTTCCGTCGAACTAATTATTGTGTCGGCTAATTGTTTATGGTTTGTCATCATGGTGTTTCCTCTTTTGGCACTTGTTGCTTAGGATAAGCGTTTACAATGTTCCTAAGTATGACTACTTGCACAAAATTGTCCTTGCGTGGTTCGTCATGTCAAATACGTTGGATTGATGTTACCGAGTCGTTGAAAATTTCACAAGGTAAATAAATCTTAGGGAATTGGTTACCTGAAATGGGTATCTTGATCGATGGGCTGGGTATCTCTTCTTGGATACTTTTATCCTCGGGAAAGTCTAATACTCGTACAGTCTGTTTCCCGTAAATTTTTCACATACGGTCTTTCCATTATTTGCACTATGGGTTATATAAGATATTAAAACTCTATCTCAGGTTCTATATTTGATGTATTGTCTTTGATTCTTGTTATAATGATATATCATTATTGAGGGATAAAATGATAATGACGGGTTGGTTTCCTTCCTTTAACACTTCATTTTGGGAAAAATTTAGCACGTACAGTTTATATTTCCCACAAAGTTGATTATGATTGGTTCCTCTTCTCATGGAGGATAGTTGTTTTCGTTACATCTAATTGGGTATGTTCAAAACTTGATCTTGGCCTCTTGGTTTAACATATTGTCTTTGATCTGAGGCTTAAGATATACCATTTTTTGAGGAATTGGCTTCAGGGTTATTCTTGGTGTTATAAAAATTAGATCTTTAGGACTTTGCCGTCTAAGGATAGTTATTTGACAGATATTTATGCAGTTTTAGGACATGACTGGTCGGGGTGGATCATTTCATATATGAATATTTATATATGGAGTTCTTGATTCGCCGATAGTGGTTGGGGTAGTGTTACCTGATACTAGGCTTGGTTGATTTGGATTGTCATCAGGTCATTGTTTTCAGGGATTTCCTAGGTGAGTACTTATCGGTGGTTGACGAATGGTGAGAGTAGATGCTACTGGGTTGTATCCGTGTTGCATGCTGGTACACCAATAATTAATCTGCACTGATTACTCTGCATCCTAGAATACAAAATATCTGGGCAGAATCACATGCTCTTTACAATTACATAAGTTAAAACATATATAACAACAATACACAGTTTTCATAATATTATACGTAGAGTATTGTTTGAAATAATACTCGTGATTAGTGGTACTAATAATATCAATTTTTATATGGATATGGTTAAATTCAAAGACAAGACGAGTAAAAACAATCTTCTTGCTTTTACATGCACATTGCCATAATACTATTTTACTATGCTAGGTTGCTTATCTAGTATCAACCTAAGCAATCATAAGAAAAATGATTATGTTTGTGAAGAACAACACAATATAAGATTTTCAAGATTTGGTGATTATATATACACGTATATATGTGCATTTGGCACATGTTCAATATTCAGTACATTTTTAAATGTTATTCAACACTCATCTACTTTAGCATTTAATTTTCTATTACACTACTACTTGCGAGGTAGGCTACATGGTTTATATGAGAGGTCTTGACCTGCTATAAATTTACAAATCTTTACTGTTTATGTGCGTCCATGCCGCGTAGGAAATATATCTTTGCAGCTGCAAGGGTTTTCAAAAAAAAATAAGTGGAAACTTGGGACTGTACATGGCACGAATGAGGACCTCTATTCCCATTTGCTTGATCATATCCACCCTTATTTTTTCCTTAAGGGTTATCAAGGAGTTCTGGGTTTATGTTCTGCGTCTCATTTGGCTCAATGTGATCTTTCTTCGGGTCCTGTCTCCGTGGTCTCATAATTCTTCCATAACTTGGATCAACAAAATCCCTCATGGTTGGGGGAATCAATGAGCTCCAGTATCGTAAACGACTAAATATTCCACTTGAAATGAGCTGAAGACGCTCCACATTGGTTTCTCGTATCTGATAATCTTCGGTCTTCTTGTGAATAGGAGAATTCATACTTCTCATGCATTATGACTATTTTGGGGGTAGTCCCCATGCTTAGGTATGATTCCCTGCCTTATGACGTCTTGGGCCACTGCGTGAACAATGAAAATTATGATGGCATTTGTTAATCGTACCTTCCTGTCTAATTCTAAAATTAATATATGTTAATTTATCTTGCAATGTAATCTATTCCTATTTTTTGATTTTATTCTTTAGGGTTTTGAATATAGATTGCATTATTACGCGAACAGCTAACATCGTTAGCTACATGGCTTCTAAATAACGGTACTAATCCTTTCTCGCATTGTATTTTATTCGCAATTTTCCTGTTACGGATCGATATTTGGGTTTATTTGCCAATCGTATTCCGAAACTATACGATTTTTCGTCATATTATCTTAAATCTTATTTGACGTTCCTTTTTTTTTGCGAAGACTTCTTCCCCTGATTTATTCACGACGATCATTGCAGCTGAGTATATGACGTTTTCTTTTGCATGTTTTATACATATGTACTCCGTATCAATAATTGCTTTGGCGCTTCCTTTATTTGGTCCTTTCAGAACATTTCAGAACAATGGCCAAAAGGAGGTAGTTTCTATTGACTTTTGTCTAGTTAACTTTTTCAAGATTGGTTATGATCATGGTACACTCTAGGTCGAGGTCAAACTACCTTTTCACCGGCATTTCCTCAATACATCGGGTACTTATTCATTCGACCGTAATTCGAGTCATCTGAGCTCCATATTAACCAATTTTGAGTGAAAAACAAGGTAACTTCAGGTTGAGGTTGAACTACTTTTTCACCGGTGCCTCCTTGCACCTGGCTATTTGTGTGTTCGAACATAGTTGCTAACCTAAAGTTCCGTACTCTAGTTTAACGACTTTGCGGTCGCTTTTTAGGCTTAAAAGTACAGAGACTTTTCGAGAAACTACCATTTTGTAAATATATTGATAATTTATTTCGATCTCGTAACATTTATTCTGATTCATAGTTTTATAAATATTAATACAACACTGGTCTATAATGCACTAACTTTTTTTTTTAAATAGTGATAATAATCGTTATTCATAGTTACAACGCTTTAGGTAATATTATGAGGTTCTTCTACCATTCATTTTAACGAGATTATTTGTATATATTTGTGAGATTATTTGTATATACAGTTTCTTCCGTTGATGTTGGGTTTTAATTTCAATATGGGTGCATCATCCGGCAGTGCCGCCTTTGAACTTGGAGATGCGAGCATATCGAGGAGTTGATAATTTTCCCATGACGAAACATTAGGCCTGAGAAATTAGAGTTCAAACATTATGTCACCTTTATAGTTTTACGGTATATTTAGGTACATTAAATAAACTAATAATTGGTTTGGGAGTTGCAGACCCTCCAGAGTGGTGGCTATATAATTCTTTCGCATATTTTGTCGGATGGCTTTTCGGCACAACTGAGATAAAGTTGTAATGGGGGGGTTTTATAAAAAGTTATTTATTCATATATTTTCCGATGTTTCCTCATATGGGAAATTTCAATTAATTAATTCAATGGGGGAAATTAGTTAGACTCTAAACTGATGGTTCGCGAGTGGCATACCTAGGTGGAGGCGGGACTTCATGTGTAGTGAGCTTAAATTTACGGTACAAACGGGCAACTCGCATTAACGGCCATACTGAGTCAACACCAGAGTGAATGGATTCATTTTCCCTTGGGAGTGAGCGAAGACACAAGGACAAGCTAATTTCGAGAAATACTAGCATTAAGAGAATAAAATAAGAAGATGATGCATTTATTACTAACAGAACTGGAAGAGAGCTTGGTATATCGAGATATTTGCAGTAAATGGCACTATGTTAAAACTGGTCACTGGTTCAATACTATTGTTCTGAACTGATAATCGACTAACTAGTTAAGACTCATTCCCAAATAAGACTGTCATAAGATTCCAAAGTTAAGACTCACAGAATAACACTGCTCCAAAAAGACTCCAAATTAAGACTGATTCAAAATTGCTAAGTTCTCGCAATCTACTAATTCCAATTTCGCCAGAGGTTACGTCCGGGCGTTACTAACAAGTATATTATTCCGATCCCATTGGTTTCCCTACCTGTCATATATTACTATTGAACCAATCAGCTAGTTGATTTTAATTAACTTTTGAACCGGCTTATGATTCTTCTAAAATTTCGCTTCGGAATTCTTCCCAGCATGGTACAATTTTTTACTCGATACATAGTTTAACATTGTATTTCATTGTATTTAATTTATACAATTTTTGACATATTTTATGCAAATATCAAACCTAAGATTTATAGTTACAATTGTAATACAATGTTTCGCTACTTTTTAAATTTGACAATTAATTGTTACTTAAATTATTTGGGTTTATATTCTGGACATTTTTACTTGGAAAATTTTTGGGGTACTGGAAATTAATTCCATTACATATCATCGTTCCCATTCTTAACGATGTCCTCATCGTTGTGTCACCCTACTCTTTCTACTCTTTTAAAGTTTGATCTCGCTTCCCCCCTTTTTTTGACTTGGTCTTTGTTGCTTTAATTAACTTAGCCTTGGTAAGATATATATATTTTTTTTCATTTTCCCGATCATTCTACTAGACTACACGTATTAAAACATCACCTTAAAGTCCACCACCTATACACTCTATTTGACGAAAGGATCAAAGAGTTTCTATTGACTAACACATTTGATTATATGATTATGTAATAATTATTGTTCCCTCCACCTGATACTAAAATTCCTTCACCTGATATGCTAATAATTCTACATAGTTCTAACTAATTAAGTACTGCCTTTGCGACTATTTTATCGCTTAAAATGATACATCTTTGCTTTTTCTCTAAGCTTAACTATACTTCCGCCTGACATTATAATGATACGGTACGTAATTAATTCTAATTGGTTCTACATGGTTCTAACTAATCGATTTCTGCTTTTGCGACTATTCTATGACTTAAAATGGTACATATTTATTTTCTTTCTCTAATCTTGACTATACTTCCACCTGACACTATAATGATACGATACGTAACTGATATCAAGGCACTAATGTATATATAAGACAAATGATTGGAAATAAAAAGTTTCACAATATAATTTTTTAAACTTTATGTATGATTGCAACATTGGGAAAATGTAATTTACACTTATTTTCAACTTATTATGAAAACTTTTTTAGTATTCACTAAAGTTATAGTTAGATACATAAGATTCACACTTACTTCATCATTCTACGTGTCTATAATACTCACATACGTTGTCACTTTATTTTGGGCTTCCGTCGAACTAATTATTGTGTCGGCTAATTGTTTATGGTTTGTCTTCTTGGTGTCTCCTCTTTTGGCACTTGTTGCTTGGGATAAGCGTTTACAATGTTCCTAAGTATGACTATTTGCACAAAATTGTCCGTGCGTGGTTTGTCATGTCAAATACGTTGAATTGATGTTACCGAGTCGTTGAAATGTTAACTAGGTACATAACTCTTCGGGAATTGGTCACCTGAAACGGGTATCTTGATCGATGGGCTGGGTATCTCTTCTTGGATACTTTTATCCTCGGGAAAGTCTAATACTCGTACAGTCTGTTTCCCTTAAATTTTTCACATACGGTCTTTCCATTATTTGCACTATGGGTTATATAAGACATTAAAACTCTATCTCAGGTTCTATATTTGATGTATTGTCTTTGATTCTTGTTATAATGATATATCATTATTGAGGGATAAAATGATAATGACGGGTTGGTTTCCTTCCTTTAACACTTCATTTTGGGAAAAATTTAGCACGTACAGTTTATATTTCCCACAAAGTTGATTATGATTGGTTCCTCTTCTCATGGAGGATAGTTGTTTTCGGGACATTTAATTGGGTATGTTCAAAACTTGATCTTGGCCTCTTGGTTTAACATATTGTCTTTGATCTGAGGCTTAAGATATACCATTTTTGAGGAATTGGCTCCAAGGTTATTCTTGGTGTTATAAACATTAGATCTTTAGGACTTTGCCGTCTAAGGATAGTTATTTGACGGATATTTATGCAGTTTTACGACATGACTGGTCGGGGTGGATCATTTCATATATGAATATTTATATATGGAGTTCTTGATTCGCCGATAGTGGTTGGGGTAGTGTTACCTGATACTAGGCTTGGTTGATTTGGATTGTCATCAGGTCATTGTTTTCAGGGATTTCCTAGGTGAGTACTTATCGGTGGTTGACGAATGGTGAGAGTAGATGCTACTGGGTTGTATCCGTGTTGCATGCTGGTACACCAATAATTAATCTGCACTGATTACTCTGCTTCTTGGAATACATATGTCTGGGAAGAATCAGATGCTCTTTAAAATTACATAAGTTAAAACATATATAACAACAATACACAGTTTTCATAATATTTTGCGCAGACTAATATTTGAAATAATAGTCGTGATTAGTGGTACTAATAATATCAATTTTTATATGGATACGGTTAAATTCAAAGACAAGACGAGTAAAAACAATCTTCATGCTTTTACATGCATATTGCCATAATACTAGTTTACTATACTAGGTTGCTTATCTCGTAGCAACCTATGCAATCATGAGAAAAATGATCATGTTTGCGAAAAATAACACAATATAAGATTTTCAAGATTTGGTGATTATATATATACACGTATATATGTGCATTTGGCACATGTTCAATATTCAGTACATTTTTAAAGGTTATTCAACACTCATCTACTTTAGCATTTAATTTTCTATTACACTACTACTTGCGAGGTAGGCTATATGGTTTATATGTGAGGTCTTGATTTACTATAAATTTTCAAATCTTCACTGCTTACGAATGTCCATGCTGCGTAGGAAATATATCTTTGCAGCTGCAAGGGTTTTCAAAAAAAAATAAGAGGAAATTTGGGACTGGACATGGCACGAATAAGGACCTCTATTCCCGTTCGCTCGATCATGTCCTCCCTTATTTTTTTGCTTAAGGGTTATCAGGAAGTTCCGGGTTTATGTTCTGCGTCTCATTTGGCTCAATGTGATCTTTCTTCGGGTCCTGTCTCCGTGGTCTCATAATTCTTCCATAACTTGGATCAACAAAATCCTCATGGTTAGGGAAATCAATGAGCTCCAGTATCGCAAACGACTAAATATTCCACTTGAAATGAGCTGAAGACGCTCCACATTGGTTTCTCGTATGTGATAATCTTCGGTCTCCTTGCGAATAGGAGAATTGCTATTTCTCATTCATTATGACTATCTTGGGGGTAGTTCCCATGCTTAGGTATGATTCCCTGCCTTATGATATCTTGGGCCACTGCGGGAACAATGAAAATTATCATGGCCTTTGTTAATCGCACCTTCCTGTCTAATTCTAAAATTAATATATGTTAATTTATCTTGCAATGTAATCTATTCCTAATTTTTTTGATTTTATTCTTTAGGGTTTTGAATATAGATTGCATTATTACGCGAACAGCTAACATCGTTAGCTACATGGCTTCTAAATAACGGTACTAATCCTTTCTCGCATTGTATTTTATTCCCAATTTTCCTGTTACGGATCGATACTTGGGTTTATTTGCCAATCGTATTCCGAAACTATACGATTTTTCGTCATATTATCTTAAATCGTATTTGACGTTCCATTTTTTTTTTTGCGAAGACTTCTTCCCCTGATTTATTCACGACGATCATTGCAGCCGAGTATATGACGTTTTCTTTGGCATGCTTCATACATATGTACTCTGTATCAATAATTGCTTTGGCGCTTCCTTTATTTGGTCCTTTCAGAACATTTCAGAACAATGGCCAAAAGGAGGTAGTTTCTATTGACTTTTGTCTAGTTAACTTTTTCAAGATTGGTTATGATCATGGTACACTCTAGGTCGAGGTCAAACTACCTTTTCACCGGCATTTCCTCAATACATCCGGTACTTATTCATTCGACCGTAATTCGAGTCATCTAAGCTCCATATTAACCAATTTTGAGTGAAAAACAAGGTAACTTCAGGTTGAGGTTGAACTACTTTTTCACCGGTGCCTCCTTGCACCTGGCTATTTGTGTGTTCGAACATAGTTGCTAACCTAAAGTTCCGTACTCTAGTTTAACGACTTTGCGGTCGCTTTTTAGGCTTAAAAGTAAAGAGACTTTTCGAGAAACTACCTTTTTGTCAATATATTGATAATGTATTTCGATCTCGTAACATTTATTCTGATTCATAGTTTTATAAATATTGATACAACACTGGTCTATAATGCACTAACTTTTTTTTTTTAAATAGTGATAATAATCGTTATTCATAGTTACAACGCTTTAGTTAATATTATGAGGTTCTTTTACCATTCATTTTAACGAGATTATTTTTATATATTTGTGAGATTATTTGTATATACAGTTTCTTCCGTTGATGTTGGGTTTTAATTTCAATATGGGTGCATCATCCGGCAGTGCCGCCTTTGAATTTGGATATGCGAGCATATCGAGGAGTCGATAATTTTCCCATGACGAAACATTTGAGCTGAGAAATTGGAGTTCAAATATTACATCATTTTTATCGTTTTCAGGTGTATTTAGGTACATTAAATACACTAATAATTGGTTTGGGAGGTGCAGACCCTCCAGAGTGGCGGTTATATCATTCCTTCGCATATTTTGTCGAATGGCTTTTCGGCACAACTGAGATAAAATTGTAATGGGGGGGTTTTATAAAAAGTTATTTATTAATATGTTTTCGGATGTTTCCTCATATGGGAAATTTCAATTAATTAATTCAATGGGGGAAATTAGTTAAACTCTAAACTGATGGTTCGCGAGTGGCATACCTAGGTGGAGGCGGGACTTCATGTGCAGTGAGCTTAAATTTGCGGTACACACGGGCAACTCGCATTAACGGCCATACTGAGTCAAAACCAGAGTGAATGGATTCATTTTCCCTTGGGAGTGAGCGGAGACACAAGGACAAGCTAATTTCAAGAAATACTAGCATAAAGAGAATAAAATAAGAAGATGATGCATTTATTACTAACAGAACTGGAACAGAGCTTGGTATATCGAAATATTTGCAGTAAATGGCACTAAGTTAACACTGGTCACTGGTTCAATACTATTGTTCTGAACTGACAATTGACTAACTAGATAAGACTCATTCCCAAATAAGACTGTCAAAAGATTCCAAAGTTAAGACTCACACAATAAGACTGCTCCAAAAAGACTGCCAATTAAGACTGCTCCAAAATTGCTAAGTTCTCGCTATCTACTCATTCCAATTTCGCCAGAGGTTACGTCCGGGCGTTACTAACAAGTATACTATTCCGATCCTATTGGTTTCCCTATCTGTCATATATTAGTATTGGACCAATCAGCTAGTTGATTTTAATTAACTTTTGAACCGGCTTATGATTCTTCTAAAATTTCGCTTCGGAATTCTTCCCAGCATGGTACCATTTTTTACTCGATACATAGTTTAACATTGTATTTCATTGTATTTAATTTATACAATTTTTGACATATTTTATGCAAATTTCAAACCTAAGATTTATAGTTACAATTCTAATACAATGTTTCGCTACTTTTTAAATTTGACAATTAATTGTTACTTAAATTATTTGGGTTTATATTCTGGGCATTTTTACTTGGAAAATTTTTGAGTATTGGAAATTGATTCCATTAAATATCATCCTTCCCATTCTTAACGATGTCCTCATCGTTGTGTCACCCTACTCTTTCTACTCTTTTAAATTTTGATCTCGCTTCCCCCCTTTTTTTTGACTTGGTATTTGTTGCTTTAATTAACTTAGCCTTGGTAAGATATATATTATTTTTTTTTTCATGTTCCCGATCATTCTACTAGACTACACGTATTAAAACATCACCTTAAAGTCCACCACCTATACACTCTATTTGACGAAAGGGTCAAAGAGTTTCTATTGACTAACACATTTTATTATATGATCATGTAATAATTATTGTTCCATCCACCTGATACTAAAATTCCTTCACCTGATATGCTAATAATTCTACATAGTTCTAATTAACTAAGTATTGCCTTTGCGACTTTTTTATCACTGAAAATGGTACATATTTGCTTTTTCTCTAAACTTAACTATATTTCCACTTGATATTATAATGATACGATACGTAATTAATTCTAATTGGTTTTACATGGTTCTAACTAATCGAGTTCTGCTTTTGCGACTATTCTATCACTTAAAATGGTACATATTTATTTTCTTTCTCTAAACTTGACTATACTTCCACCTGACACTATAATGATACGATACGTAACTGATATCGAGGCACTAATGTATATATAAGATAAATGATTGGAAATAAAAGGTTTCACAATATAATTTTTAAACTTTATGTATGATTGCAACATTGGGAAAATGTAATTTACACTTATTTTCAACTGATTATGAAATGTTGTTCAGTATTCACTAAAGTTATAGTTAGATACATAAGATTCACACTTATTTCATCATTCTACGTGTCTATAATACTCACATACGTTGTCACTTTATTTTGGGCTTCCGTCGAACTAATTATTGTGTCGGCTAATTGTTTATGGTTTGTCATCATGGTGTTTCCTCTTTTGGCACTTGTTGCTTGGGATAAGCGTTTACAATGTTCCTAAGTATGACTAATTGCACAAAATTGTCCGGGCGTGGTCTGTCATGTCAAATACGTTGGATTGATGTTACCGAGTCGTTGTAATGTTAAAAAGGTACAAAAATCATCGGGCCTTTGTTACATGAAGCTTGTATCTTAATTGATTGGCGGGGTATATCGTATTGGATACTTTTATCCTAGGAAAAGTCTATTAATCGTACAGTCTGTTTTCCTTAAATTGTTCACATACGGTCTTTCCATTATTTGCACTATGGGTTATGTAAGATATTAAAACTCTATCTCAGGTTCTATATTTGATGTATTGTCTTTGATTCTTGTTATAATGATATATCATTATTGAGGGATAAAATGATAATGACGGGTTGGTTTCCTTCCTTTAACACTTCATTTTGGGAAAAATTTAGCACGTACAGTTTATATTTCCCACAAAGTTGATTATGATTGGTTCCTCTTCTCATGGAGGATAGTTGTTTTCGTTACATCTAATTGGGTATGTTCAAAACTTGATCTTGGCCTCTTGGTTTAACATATTGTCTTTGATCTGAGGCTTAAGATATACCATTTTTGAGGAATTGGCTCCAGGGTTATTCTTGGTGTTATAAACATTAGATCTTTAGGACTTTGCCGTCTAAGGATAGTTATTTGACGGATATTTATGCAGTTTTACGACATGACTGGTCGGGGTGGATCATTTCATATATGAATATTTATATATGGAGTTCTTGATTCGCCGATAGTGGTTGGGGTAGTGTTACCTGATACTAGGCTTGGTTGATTTGGATTGTCATCAGGTCATTGTTTTCAGGGATTTCCTAGGTGAGTATTCATCGGTGGTTGACGAATGATGAGAGTAGATGCTACTGGGTTGTATCTGTGTTGCATGCTGGTACACCAATAATTAATCTGCACTGATTACTCTGCTTCCTAGAATACAAAATATCTGGGCAGAATCACATGCTCTTTACAATTACATAAGTTAAAACATATATAACAACAATACGCAGTTTTCATAATATTATACGTAGACTATTGTTTGAAATAATAGTCGTGATTAGTGGTACTAATAATATCAATTTTTATATGGATACGGTTAAATTCAAAGACAAGACGAGTAAAAACAATCTTCATGCTTTTACATGCACATTGCCATAATACTAGTTTAATATACTAGGTTGCTTATCTCGTAGCAACCTAAGCAATCATAAGAAAAATGATCATGTTTGCGAAAAATAACACAATATAAGATTTTCAAGATTTGGTGATTATATATATACACGTATATATGTGCATTTGACACATGTTCTATATTCAATACATTTTTTAAATGTTATTCAACACTCATCTACTTTAGCATTTAATTTTCTATTACACTACTACTTGCGAGGTAGGCTATATGGTTTTTATGAGAGGTCTTGATTTACTATAAATTTACAAATCTTTATTGTTTATGCGCGTCCATGCCGCTTAAGAAATATATCTTTGCAGCTGCATGGGTTTGCAAAAAAAATAAGTGGAAATTTGGGACTGGACATGGCACGAATGAGGACCTCTACTCTCATTCGCTCGATCATGTCCTCCCTTATTTTTTGCTTAAGGTTTATCAGGGAGTTCTGGGTTTATGTTCTGCGTCTCATTTGGCTCAATGTGATCTTTCTTTGGGTCCTGTCTCCGTGGTCTCATAATTCTTCCATAACTTGGATCAACAAAATCCCTCATGGTTGGGGAAATCAATGAGCTCCAGTATCGCAAACGACTAAATATTCCACTTGAAATGAGCTGAAGACGCTCCACATCGGTTCCACGTATGTGATAATCTTCGGTCTCCTTGTGAATTGGAGAATTCATATTTCTCATGCATTATGACTATTTTGGGGGTAGTTCCCATGCTTAGGTATGATTCCCTGCCTTATGATGTCTTGGGCCACTGCGTGAACAATGAAAATTATCATGGTCTTCGTTAATCACACCTTCCTGTCTAATTCTAAAATTAATATGTGTTAATTTATCTTGCAATGTAAGCTATTCCTAATTTTTTTGATTTTATTCTTTAGGGTTTTGAATATAGATTGCATTATTACGCGAACAGCTAACATCGTTAGCTACATGGCTTCTAAATAAAGGTACTAATCCTTTCTCGCATTGTATTTTATTCCCAATTTTCCTGCTACGGATCGATATTTGGGTTTTTTTGCCAATCGTATTCCGAAACTACGATTTTTCGTCATATTATCTTAAATCGTATTTGACGTTCCATTTTTTTTGCGAAGACTTCTTCCCCTGATGTATTCACGACGATCATTGCAGCCGAGTATATGACGTTTTCTTTTGCATGTTTTATACATATGTACTCCGTATCAATAATTGCTTTGGCGCTTCCTTTATTTGGTCCTTTCAGAACATTTCAGAACAATGGCCAAAAGGAGGTAGTTTCTATTGACTTTTGTCTAGTTAACTTTTTCAAGATTGGTTATGATCATGGTACACTCTAGGTCGAGGTCAAACTACCTTTTCACCGGCATTTCCTCAATACATCCGGTACTTATTCGTTCGACCGTAATTCGAGTCATCTAAGCTCCATATTAACCAATTTTAAATGAAAAGCAAGGTAGCTTCAGGTTGAGGTTGAACTGCTTTTTCACCGGTGCCTCCTTGCACCTGGCTATTTGTGTGTTCGAACATAGTTGCTAACCTAAAGTTCCGTACTCTAGTTTAACGACTTTGCGGTCGCATTTTAGGCTTAAAAGTACAGAGACTTTTCGAGAAACTACCTTTTTGTCAATATATTGATAATGTATTTCGATCTCGTAACATTTATTCTTATTCATAGTTTTATAAATATTAATACAACACTGGTCTATAATGCACTAACTTTTTTTTTTTAATAGTGATAATAATCGTTATTCATAGTTACAACGCTTTAGGTAATATTATGAGGTTCTTCTACCATTCATTTTAACGAGATTATTTGTATATATTTGTGAGATTATTTGTATATACAGTTTCTTCCGCTGATGTTGGGTTTTAATTTCAATATGGGTGCATCATCCGGCAGTGCCGCCTTTGAACTTGGAGATGCAAGCATATCGAGGAGTCGATAATTTTCCCATGACGAAACATTTGGGCTGAGAAATTGGAGTTCAAACATTACATAATTTTTATCGTTTTCCGGTGTATTTAGTTACATTAAATGCACTAATAATTGGTTTGGGAGTTGTGGAACCTCCAGAGTGGCTGTTATATCATTCCTTCGCATATTTTGTCGAATGGCTTTTCGGCACAACTGAGATAAAATTGTAATGGGGGGGTTTTATAAGAAGTTATTTATTAATATGTTTTCGGATGTTTCCTCATATGGGAAATTTCAATTAATTAATTCAATGGGGGAAATTAGTTAAACTCTAAACTGATGGTTCGCGAGTGGCATACCTAAGTGGAGGCGGGACTTTATGTGTAGGGAGCTTAAATTAACGGTACAAACGGGGAGCTCGCATTAACGGCCATACTGAGTCGAAATCAGATTGAATGGAATCATTTTCGCTTGGAAGCGAGTGGAGCCACAAGGACAAGCTAATTTCGAGAAATACTAGCATAAAGAGAATAAAATAAGAAGATGATTCATTTATTACTAACAGAACTGGAACAGAGCTTGGTATATCGAGATATTTACAGTAAATGACACTATGTTAACGCTGGTCACTGGTTCAATACTATTGTTCTGAACCGACAATCGGCAAACTAGATAAGACTCATTCCCAAATAAGAATGTCATAAGATTCCAAAGTTAAGACTCACACAATAAGACTGCTCCAAAAAGACTCCAAATTAAGACTGATTCAAAATTGCTAAGTTCTCGCTATCTACTAATTCCAATTTTGCCAGAGGTTACGTCCGGGCGTTACTAACAAGTATACTATTCCGATCCTATTGGTTTCCCTATCTGGCATATATTAGTATTGGACCAATCAGCTAGTTGATTTTAATTAACTTTTGAACCGGCTTATGATTCTTCTAAAATTTCGCTTCGGAATTCTTCCCAGCATGGTGCAATTTTTTACTAGATACAGAGTTTAACATTGTATTTAATTTATAAAATTTTTGACATATTTTATGCAAATTTCAAACCTAAGATTTATAGTTACAATTGTAATACAATGTTTCGCTACATTTTAAATTTGACAATTAATTGCTACTTAAATTATTTGGGTTTATATTCTGGGCATTTTTTCTTGGAAAATTTTTGGGGTATTGGAAATTGATTCCATTACACTGGCAACCCGCCCAAGATTCCAGGCGTTCTAATATTTCTTCTTTATTGGCATGATTCCTAGCGATTTTGGTAGCATTGTTTTCTGGAAGATTCCCAGGATTTCCCTGACCAAGTTTAATATGAATGACGCTAGTGTATCTCGCAAGCTAGACCAAAAGGACCCCATGGGACTCCAGCACGGCACACACGCGTACTACGTATTAACCGGCGATGTATATATTAAGCAAATATAGCTAATGGGAGCGCTTGGAAGATCATCTTGCTAGAATGGTAGATATCCAAAAAATTAAAAAGTATACTTTTGGTCCAGAGCGGAATGGCGCTGCGAAACTGTTTTCACACTATCACCAACCCTCCACATGACACCAGCCCTCACCCCTAGGACATTTTCAACCTATTTCGCCCGGAAAATAAACTTCCGGAATCACAATAAACACCATATTTTTGAAAACAGAAAAACCCTCCCCCCATTTCATTACTAGTGTTTGATACTCTAAGCATTTCACCTCACAATGTTAAACCATTACTGCCCCTCTGACATACCTCTATCATCGCCCCATCTCCCCCCAAAAACTTCAGTCATTTCTTGTTAAAAACTTTATTTTCAAGTCATTCATTCGGGTTTTTGCAGGCAATTCACGCCATAGTACAACACTATAACAACTCTAAGACCCCTCTGCCATCACCACATTTCCCTCAAAACACTTCAGATATTTCTTGTTAAAAATTTTATTTTCATCTCATTCATTCGGATTTTCACAAGCAATTCACGCCACACTACCACGCGAAAACTACTCTCTAGCACTCCTCTGACATAGCTCCATCTCCCCAAAAACATTTTTCAGACACTTCTTGTTAAAAAATTTCATATTCAAGTCATTCATTTGGGCTTTCGCAAGCAATTCAGCCCACAGTATCACACTATAACTACTCTTAGACACCTCTCTGTCATCGTTCCCATCTCCCCTAAAACACTTTTCAGACCTTTCTAATTAAAAATTTTATTTTCAACTCATTCATTCGGGTTTTCGGAAGCAATTCAGCCCTATAACTACTCTAGACACCCCTCTGTCATCGACCCACCTCCCCACAAAACACTTCAGTCATTTCTTGTTAAACATTTTATTTCAAGTCATTCAGTCGGGGTTTCACAAGCAATTCACTTCACAGTACAGCACAATAACTCCTCTATGACACCCTTCTGTCATCGCCACATCTCCCCCAGAACATTTTTCAGACATTTCTCGTTAAAAGTTATACTTCAACTCATTCATTCGGGTTATTGCAAGCAATTCACACCACAGTACAGCACTATATCTACTCTAAGATACCCCTCTGTCATTGCCCCATCTCCCCCAAAACAGTTTTCAGTCATTTATTGTTAAAAAATTTCATGTTCAAGTCATTCATTCGGGTTTTCGCAAGGAATTCAGCCCACAGTACCACACTATAACTACTCCAAGACACCCCTCTGTCATTGTTCCTATCACCCCTAAAAGCTTTTCAGACATTTCTAGTTAAAAATTTTATTTTCAACTCATTCGTTCGGGCTTTCGCAAGCAATTCAGCCCAGAGTACAGCACTATAACTGCACTATGACACTCCTCTGTCAACACCCCACCTCCCCGTAAAACACTTCAGATATTTCTTGTTAAAAATTTTATTTTCAACTCATTAATTAGGGTTTTTCGCTAGCCTGGGGGGCCCTAGTTAGTAATTTCAAAGAGCCCCCACCCCTAACCTAACCACCAGAAGACCTTAGCGCCTAATTCAACCGGGGTTCCCTAGCGAGGGATTCCATGAGAGTTTCCCTAACCCAGCCACCAGAGGACTCTAGCAACCATTTCAAGTGGAACCCAAACATCCAATTGAACAGGGGCCCTAGCGATCATTTTCAATGGGGGGTATACCCCCTCCTCCCGAACCTAACCACCGGAAGACCCTAGCAAGCAATTCAACTGAGGCTCATGCTCTGTTCATGGAGCTTGTAACATGCTGATTATTTATTATTGGAGCTTATCGCATGATTTTTGTTCGTTCATCTTCTTGCATGCTAGTTTTTCTCTTCGTGAAACTTATTAACCTCACGAAACTGATTTTCTTCACGGATCTGATGTGCTGATTTTTGTTCGTGAAACATATTGCATATTAATTTTACTCTTCATGAAACTTGTACATTGTTTCTTTTTCTCCTCGTGAAACTGATTTTGTTCATGGAACCTGTCGAGTACTGATTTTCATGGAAGCTGTTGCATGCTGATTTTTGTTCTCGTAACTTGTCACATGCACATTTTTCTCATGTTGAAACTCATACATTGATTGTTCTCTTCGTGAGACTCATTTTATTCATGGAACTTATGCTTACCTTTGTCCGTAGAACTTGTTGCATGCCTAAGTTTTTATTAATGAAAGTTATTGCAAGCGGAATTTCCCCTTCGTGAAAGTCGTACATAGATTTTTTCCTGATGAAACTGATTTTGTCCAATGAAGTCTTTGCATGCTGCTTTTTTTGTCAGTGGAACATCTTGCATGCTGATTTTGTTTGTTTGTGAAACATGTTACATGTTGATCGTCTTGTCATGAAACATGTACATTGATTTTTCTCCTTTTGAAACTGTATTTCTTTATGGAACTTGCTGCGTACTGATTTCTTTTTTTTTTGTTCGTGGAACTTTTTTGCATGCGTATTTTTATTCGTGAAACTAGTCACATGGTGATTTTATTTTCTTTGTGAAACTTTCACATTTTTTCTCTTCGTAAAATTTATGCATTGATTTTTCTTATCGTGAAACTTATATTCATATGGAACTTGTCGCATGCTTACTTTATTTTGTGTAAAGTGTTGTGTCCTGCTTTTTTTTTGCTTATAAGATGTATCGCATGCTAATTTGTCTCCTGACGAAACTGATTTTCTTCATGGAACTTGTTGCGTGCTTTTTTTTCCTGCAACATCTTCCAAGCTAATTTTTTGTTTGTGGAACGTGTTACATGTTGATTTTTCTCTTCATGAAACATGTATATTTATTTTTCTCCTTTTGAAACTTATTTTCTTCATGGAGCTTACTGCATGATGATTGCTTTTTTATTCATGGATTTTGTTGCATGCGTATTTTTGTTTCTGAAACTAGTCACATGATGATTTTATTTTCCGTGTGTAATTTTCACGTTTTTTTTTCTTAGTAAAATTTATACAATGATTTTTTTCTCATCGTGAAACTTATTTTCTTATGGAGCTTGTTGCGTGCTGATTTTTCTGTTCAGGTGACGCGTCATTTAACTTAACCTAACCTAGCCTGTGTAGGTTAAGTTTGGTTAATCTACTAGTATATAATGAAAAAATAATTTTCACAAAAATCAGCAGCCAACAAGTTCCCTGAACAAAATCCGTTTCGCGGCGGAGAAAAAAATATACAAATTCCACGAAGAGAAAAAAAACAACATGCAACAAGTTTTGCGAACAGAAATAGGCACGCAATAATTTCCATGAACTAAAATCAGCACACAAAAAGTTCCATAAGAAAATAAGTTTCACAATGAGAAAATAATCAATATATAAATTTCATCGGAAATCCTCGCTAGGGAGCCCCCGATTGAATTGGGCGCTAGGGTCCTCTGGTGTTTAGATTAAGGGGGGGATTCTTTGAAATTACTAACTAGAGCCCCCCAGGCTAGCGAAAAACCCTAATTAATGAGTTGAAAATAAAATTTTTAACAAGAAATGTCTGAAAAGTGTTTTATGGGGCGATGGGGTGATGACAGAGGGGTGTCTTAGAGTAGTTATAGTGCTGTACTCTGGACTGAATTGCTTGCGAAAGCCCGCATGAATGAGTTGAAAATAAAATTTTAACTAGAAATGCCTGAAAAGTGTTTTAAGGGTGATGGGAACGATGACAGAGAGGTGTCTAAGAGTAGTTATAGTGTGATACTGTGAGCTGAATTGCTTGCGAAAGCCCAAATGAATGACTTGAATATGAAATTTTTTAACAAGAAGTGTCTGAAAAATGTTTTTTGGGCGATGGTGCTATGTCAATGGAGTGCTAGAGAGTAGTTTTTGTGTGGTAGTGTGACGTGAATTGTTTGCTAAAATCCGAATAAATGCGCTGAAAATGAAATTATTAACAAAAAATGTCTGAAGTGTTTTGGGGGAGATGTGGTGATGGCAAAGGGGTGTCTTAGAGTAGTTATGGTGCTGTAGTATGGCGTGATTTGTATGCGAAAGGTTTTTGGGGGAGATGGGGTGATGATAGAGGTATGTCACAGGGGCTGTAATAGTGTAATATTGTGAGGTGAATTGCTTAGAGTATCAAACACTAGTAAAGAAATGGGGGGGGGGATTCTCTTTTTCAAAAATATGGTGTTTATTGTGATTTCAGAAGTTTATTTTCGGAATAAATAATATTGGAAATAACCTAAGGGTTGAGTGTTGGTGTCATTTCGGAGGCTGGTGCTGGTGTGAAAACAGTTTCGTAGCGTTATTCCGCTCTGGGCCAAAAGTATACTTTTTAATGGTTTGGGTATCTACCCTTCTCGCAAGATGATCTTCCAAACTCTCCCATTAGGTATCTTTGCTTAATATATACATCGCCGGTTAATGTGCAGCACGCGTGTGTGCCGTGCTGGAGTTCCATGGGGCCCTTTTAGTCTAGCTTGCGAGATATATTAGCGTCATTCATATTAGACTTGGTCACGGAAATCCTGGAAATCTTCCAGAAAACTGCTATCAAAATCGCTAGGAATCATGCCAATAAAGAAGAAATATTAGAACGCCTGGAATCTTGGGTGGCTTGCCAGGGGTTTGAATCTTGCTAGCTGAGCGCTAGAAACAGAAATGATGTGACGTTAAAGGGTTGCCGTAGAAATTCTATGATAATTTACCTATTATTGCTACATTTTAAGGTGTCTCGAGCAATACCACTTTTTAACCTCCTTTATCGCCTAGCCGAAGTCTGGATTCCATCATCGAGATGAGTAGACAGTGACCAAACTCTCACGTAATGCGCTGGATGGGTGGGAACAAGAATCTTCCCGCCTTTGTATTGTTTGATAATTTTGCAGAAAATGTGCCCTGAGGGTGCGTCGGGCTGAGACAAACTGCTCGTTGGACAGGAGACTTCCTCGGAGGCGACCAGCGGGCAGGTCGGTACCTCAGTGGACGGATGCAGGATAACAATAAATAAACACTTGAAAATTACCGCTTTGCGCAATGACTAGGTTTAATAAAAAGGGTAGTGTTGAGCTGGCGAACGAAAAAAAACGGGTTCCCCTCCCCCACAGATGGCTCCCCTCCTCCCCTGGAGTCCTCCCCCTCGTCTTTCCTTAAATTACGCATGTTATTCTTTTTCTGTATAAGCCACAATAATGCCTAGAAATTGCATCAACTGTCAAGGCGCCCTTTGAAAATGAATGTTAGGTGGAGGGTGGAATATATTGTTAGGATAATGTGAAATATCCATAAATTTATCTCAATGAAAAAAAGGGTATTTCCTTAAAAGTCTTTCAATAATACCTCTTAATATGGTTTAAATATACCACTAATATTAGGTCAACCGGGGGGGGGGGTGTCACATGGTGATGGGTGGGGTGTTGCCATGGTGGTGTTGAGTATTTTATGGGGCATCATGATAAGCCAGTGTTTCGCAAACATATGCTTTACGGCACTTTAACGCATAATTTTTATTAGGAAATATCTAAAATATGTTTTGGGGGAGGTGTGGCAATATCATGTGGGTGGTTAATATCATCCATATTTTACCAAGGTGGTATGCATTGTCATTGAATAAGTTACTCTAAAGCTGAAAAATAAGGTGGGAGGTGTTCAATGAATTTTTCACTAGAGGGGGAGTGAAATCTAACAATAATCAATGAAACGGTGCATTTCGTTAAAAGTCCTCCAAAGAAATCTCTTAATATGGTTTAAATGTATCACTAATAGTAGGTCACCCCGGGGGTGGGGGGCGGTGTCTCATGGGTGAAATGCTATGGCGGTGTGGAGTGTTTTGTGGGGCATCATGATAGGGCTGTGTTGCAAAAACTTATTTCACGGGATTAATAAGCATAATGTTTTTTAGGAAATGCCTGAAAGATGTCTTGGGGGATATGTAGCGATATCTTGGGAGTCTTTAATATCATGCATAATTTATCAAGGTGGTATGCATTTTCATTGACTAATATACTCTAAAGCTTAAAAATAAGGTGGGAGGTTTTCAATGAATTTTTCACTAGAGAGGGAGTGAAATCTAACAATACTCAATGAAACTGTGCATTTCGTTAAAAGTCCTTCAAAGAAATCTCTTAATATGGTTTAAATGTATCACTAATATTAGGTCACCCAGGGGTTGGGGGGGGCGGTGTCTCATGGGTGAAATGCTATGGTAGTAGGGAGTGTCTTATGGGTCATTATGATAAGGCTGTATTGCGCAAAAATAAGCTTTCCGGCACTTTAAGCCATAATTTTTATTAGCAAGTGCCTGAAAGGGGTTTTGGGGGATATGTGGCGATATCATATGGTTCTTTAATGTTATCCATAATTTACCAAGGTGGTATGCACTGTCATTGACTAGGATACTCTAAAGCTTAAAGATAAGGTGGGAGGTGTTAAATGATTTTTTCACTAGAGGGGGAGTGAAATCTAACAATACTCAATGAAACTGTGCTTTTCGTTAAAAGTCCTTCAAAGAAATCTCTTAATATGGTTTAAATGTATCACTAATATCAGGTCACCCAGGGGGTGGGGGGGTGTCATATGGGTAAAATGCGATGTTGGCGTGGAGTATTTTGTGGGGCATTATGATTGGCTTGGGTTGAAAAAAAAACTTGAACCACGGGATTTAGAACCATAATTTTTAGTAGGAAATGCCTGAAAATGTCTTGGGGAGGGGGGGAGATGATGTCTTGTCAGGGTTGGGGGGGAAGTCATGTAAGGTCACTATGGCGTGAACTACAGCTTGAAGGTTAAGGTGGAGACATTAAAGAATTTTTCCCATGGAAGAGGTGAAAAACTAACCGGTACAAAAAAAATGGATATTTTCCTTAAAATCTCTTATTATGCCTTGAATTGCATCTAATATCAACCTTATCCCTATAAACCCATGTCTAATATCACTCCCCCTTTCCCTACTCTTTGGGGTTTTAGCCTAGAAGCCCCGGTTTTCTATAATAGATGGTTCTTTTTGCGTATATTATAATATGACATTTTCATCTTTTATTTTTTGTCGTATTTTTTTTAGCTGTCTTTTTTATATGTTTTATTGCTTGTCAATTTGTTTTTATTTACAATGACCGTGTTTATAAGATTTACTGTTCGGGATGCGTCTCTCAGACCTAGGTGTTTACATAATTCAAACAGGCATTTCCCTTTATTATTAAAAATACCTTGAGAGCAAATGTCTCCTGGAAATAGATGTTTTCCGAGTTCGTGCCAAATTTGGCAGTAAACACGCCGTTCTAGCATGCTTGAAATATGGGAAATCTTCTTGCTTCTTATAGATTATTTCTAGAATATGGTTCCTGATACAAAATAATGTGAATGGTTTCATGGACGACTTGCTTGGGGCGCTGTACCATTGGAAGGGAATGACCTATCGAGTCCTGGCGTGGTCAAGAACTATAGAAAAGAAAAAAATATGAAAGGTGTTTCGAGCGAAAAAAATGAAACGCCGACAAAGAAAATGTCTTGAGGCTTTTTTGTGAAAATGTCAAAATGGTATTATCTGGCAGTGATGGATGCACCGTCAATGCGTGAGATGCGGTTAACTTACATAAAGTGTGTGCCGCCATTAAGTTAATGGAAAAAAAACACTTTGGGGGTTTCGGGCGAAAAAAGTACCACTTGGCAGTGTTGCACAATAATTACGTAAGTTGTAAGCTGTCCTTCAAAGAAATCTCTTAATATGGTTTAAATGTATCACTAATACCAGTTCATTCAGGGGTTGGGGGGGGGGGGTGTCATATGGGTGAAATGCCATGACAGTCTGGAGTATATTGTGGGGCATCATGATTGGCTTGGGTTGCAAAAAAACTTGAATCACGGGATTTAGAACCATAATTTTTATTAGGAAATGTCTGAAAAATGTCTTGGGGGAGATGATGCCTTGTCAGGGTTTGGGGGGGGAGTCATGTAATGTCATTTTGGGTTGAACTACACCTTAAAGTTAGGGTGGAGACATTAAGGAATTTTTCCCATGGAAGAGGTGAAAATCTAACAGGTACTAAAAGAAATGGATATTTTCCTTAAAAGCTCTTAATATGTCTTGAATTGCATCTAATATCAACCTTATCCCTCCAAACCCACGTCTAACATCACTCCCCCCTCCCCTACCCTCCGGAGTTGCAGGCTAGAAGCCCCGGTTTTCTATAATAGATGGTTCTTTTTGCGTATATGATAATATGACATTTTCACCTTTTATTTTTCGTTGTGATTTTTTTAGCTGTCTTTTTTATATGTTTTATTGCTTGTCAATTTGTTTTTATTTACAATTTCCGTTTTTTAAGATTTACTGTTCGGGATGCTTCTCTCAGACCTAGGTGTTTACATAATTCAAGCACGCATTTCCCCTTCATTAATAAAAATACCTTGAGAGCTAATGTCTCCTGGAAATATATGTTTTCCGAATTCGTGCCATATTTGGCAGTAAACACGCCGTTCTAGCATGCTTGAAAAATGAGAAATCTTCTTGCTTCTAATAGATTATTTTTATAAAGTGGTTCCTGATCAAAAATACTGTGAATGGTTTCATGGACGACCTGCTTGGGGCGCTGTACCATTGGAAGGGAATGACCTTTCGAGTCCTGGCGGGGTCAAGAACTATAGAAAAAGAAAAAATATGAAAGGTGTTTCAAGCAAAAAATGAAACGCCGAAAAAAGAAAATGCCTTGAGGCTTTTGGGCGGAAAATGTCAAAATGGTATTTTCTGGCAGTGATGGATGCGCCGTCCATGCGTGAGATGCGCCGACCTTACATTAAGTATGTGTCGCCATTAAGTTAATGAAATAAAAACTTTTGGGGTTTCGGGCGAAAAAGTACCACATGGCAGTGTTGCACAATAATTACGTAAGGTGTGAGCTGTCATTACGTTACAAGCGGGGATTCCCTCATGGGTTCCTGTCCACCGAGGAAAACCCCTGTCATGGGTTTTCTTCGCGATTATGTGTTATTGGGTTCCTGTCGCAATGTACATATCTGTCCGTTTGAAACGGGGTAAGTCGTATGGCGTCATTGGAGTCCAAAGGGGTGTGTCATGGAATCTTGGCAACTGTGTTCCCTTTAATAGAACCATTAACCGTATTGAGTAGGTGTGACAGCATGAGGGGCTAGTAGCTCTACTTATATGACCCTTTAAAGGCGAGGGTGTGTCGCGTGGTGTAACATGCGCTTCAAACGGGGGTGTGTCACATGCCGTAAGATAACTGTCATAGAAAAACACCTGACCTAACCCAACCATGTAACTCTTGCCAAGGACATTGAACTCTTACCAAAAATAGGAATCTTGCCAGGACATGACAAATCTTGCCTGGGCAGGAATGATGCCAACTAGAAACAGGTACGAGGGGCTAGGAACTTCAGTTGTTATTAAAACTTGTACATTATAACAACCACATTCCAAGTAATCATATAATATAAAACTGAAATCCTGTAAATCTTGCCAGGACATGAAGGTCGCCTAAAATTGCGACATCTGGTCGCCAAAAGAGAAAAACGCCGTTAAACATTCTTCTTGTGCCGTCGAACAATTGGAAGAAAAGAGTAGTCCGTATGGGTGTTGCAGAAGTAATCATGGCCCCACTACTCCTGTTTCCGAAAACCTTCGATTTATTCCTTTGACTTAAAACCTTTAATTAGTTTTTTGGTTGATTGATTGATGTAAGGCTTATCGCTGGATCACTTTTTGAGTTTTTTGGAAAGCAGCAATTTTTGTATCAAGACTCTTTAAATCGAAAATATCGGACGAATCTTCGGTATTCTCAGCCACGTACCAAAAACAAGAAGGCAAGGATTGTTCAGAGTGCGGTGAGAGCCATAGGTTATTGAAAAAGAATGCTTAAAGTTTGAAGAGGGAGATAAAAGGAGGGAAAGATGGGAACTCCCACCCAAAAGGGTCAAAGCTGAGGGGGATTGTAAAAACTATTCATATAAGTTAGAATAACATCAAGAGAAGAGCAACTCGAATCCATCTTAAGGTCATTGGCATCGCCAACTAAAAAAAAGTCCAACGTCTGGGTTTACAGAAATCGTAAAACCAGCGCTTGACAGCAATTGCTGGATGATACTGCGTTTTCATTAACATTTTGGTTTTGCGAGTAATAAAAAACAGCAAATACAATAATATTAAAAAGGCCAGGAAGTACCTATTGCCTGACACTAAGCCAGTAACAAAATTTCTCTCTATTATCAAGTTGAAACATTCAAAGAATGTTCAAGGGGAATGTTCAAGTTGCCAATAGTCATATTTGCAATATCCCAGGAACAGCTAAGATTATCAAGTTGAAAATTTCAGGAAATGTTGATTGGGGTGTTGAAATAAATCAAAACACACCGTGTGCACCCTGGTTGTCAAAATTAGTGCACTGTCAAAATGGCATGTGTGCAATATCTCAGGAATAGTCACAGGTATTAAATTGAAACTTTCAGAAAATGTTGAACTTAATCAAGAAACAACTTTGCGCATCCCGGTGTGCGTATTTGTAATATCTCGTTATTGATTAATGCTATTGTATTGAAACTTTCAGGGTATGTTGAATTAAATCAAAAGATACTGTGTACATTCAGCTTGTCAAAATTGTTTGTGCAATATCTCAGGAAAAGTTAAAGGTATTAAGTTGAAACTTTCAGAGAATGTTGATCAGGATGTTGAATCCAATCAAAAGACACTGTGAGCATTCCAGTTGTCAAAAAGGCGTATCTTCAATATCTCACGATTGGTCAGTGGCATTTAGTTGAAACTTTTAGGGAATGTCTAAATAAATCAAATGACACTAATTAGAGCTAATAAGTTAGAATAAGATATCTAATTCTTAATCCTGAGACGTGAAAAGCAGGAGAAATGTTCATTATATTAGCAAATAATAAAACTTCAGCAATCAGAAATTAGTTAAAAGAAAAACTTCCTGAAAAAGAAGTTTATTGAAAAAAAAGTAAAGAGCCATACTAAACTTAGAACCAGCAGAAATAAAGTCCTATAATGTTCAAACTCAAAACAATAAGAGATACTGATAAATAAATGAATCTTAACGCGTAAAATTTTAGTTGAATATTAAAGTCAAACTTAAAGCGAATAAAAATAGCTAAAAACAGGATTTTGGCTGCTTCCCTCTTCCGCCTACCCTAACCGTAAAAGTTCTTAAGCCTTTTGCTTCATTTGCTCTGTAGAAATTTCTAGGAATTAATATAAGTATTTCTTTAATGTTCAGTTTGTTTTCATTAGTTCTTTCAAGTCATTTTGATTATTGTAGTGATTTATTTGTGTTTTTCTTGGGCCTTTTAAAAATTAAG
The DNA here is from genome assembly GCF_049724085.1 of Artemia sp. Qi Xiang Cuo. Taxonomy (NCBI): domain Eukaryota; kingdom Metazoa; phylum Arthropoda; class Branchiopoda; order Anostraca; family Artemiidae; genus Artemia; species Artemia sp. Qi Xiang Cuo. Next base: position 59,166,294 of record NC_142800.1, read on the forward strand.
GCACGCTGTTTAAAGTACTTTAGTTTTCAACAAAAGATAAATGACACAATAGGTGTTAGAACTTTTACGGTTAGGGTAGGAGTTATTAGCCAAACGCCTGTTGTAGTAATTTTTGTTCGTTTTCGTTTGAATTTAATATTCAGTTAGGTTTTATTCGTTTTAACCCTTAACTGTTAGGGGTTTGTTTGTATAACACTCATGGTAGGGTGGGTTCAAAATATTTAGATGGAAACATGAGTTTTTATTTTCAAATATATTGACACAACTACTATTGAAACCAATAAAAAGTTTGTTTCTAGATGCAGCTTGAGCAAACAATCACTGCATGCTCCTTACAGACACTATTTTTACAGATGACACAGCATAGGGTAGTCTTGTGGTCTTTTTCCCTGGGACGGATACCACATCGAGCTCCTTTGGCTGCAGAATGTTGTTCTCCAGTGTTCTGGCTTTCTGAAAATAGAATCCCAGTAACCTGGCATGTAAGTCGACGAAGTTCTCATGGCAAAACTTTGTTTGAAGATCTGATGGTGCAAAATGGTTGGACCAAAACTACACCTAACCTTAGGAGGACCTCGCGTCGGGAAATGCTCTTCTCTTGATTGCTAGTTTCATTTACAAGCACAGAAACGTTTACACCAGCAACGTCTAATAGAGCAAAAAACACTGCCATTGTCCAACGGCGTATTATACGGCTTGTGGTATAGCTCGCGGATTTCTGGTCCAAACTGTCGACTCCATTCTTTGTTGACTTGTAAAATTTAATGGTTTCCAGTTTTCTCGTGTATATGTCGACTTTAGATGTGTGATGCATCGACGATATCAACACGACGGCCTTGATTTTCTTTGGCACATATGAAGCCACTGTTTTATTACTTTTAAAGCCAAACAGTGAACTCCCTTCCTGGCGAGTTTTGTTTGGCAGGAAACTGTCAGGTATTTCACGCTTGTATTTCTTTACAGTCCCTACATAGGTCAGCTTCTGTTTTAGAAGCTCATCTACGAGTTGAACGGAACTGTACCAATTATCGGCCGTGATATTTCTGCCCTAGCCAGAGATGGTTCTCGTCAAAGTAAGAGCTGTCCTAGTTGGTACCGAAAGATGCTCGGATCGAAGCAACTTTGTCTCCTTTCCATAGTAAATGAACGCATCGCAGAGATAGAAAGTACGGGCGTCTGCTAGGCACTGCGTTTTGATGCCGTATTTGTTTTGTAGGAATTTACATACGAAAATGACATCTGCCACTAAACCCGATAAGCATCTGATCGATAGTGACGATGTCTGAAGGAGAGTAAAGTTTGCCGTGGTTTCCAACTAACTGCTCGTAAATATCGGTACAAGTCATGGGCACCCATAAGGGGGGGGCCGCCCCCCCCTGGCTGAATGATGTTGCCTTATTTTTATATTTTTGTGGTGAGATTTCTATTATATAGCATTAAAATTGCCAATTAGACGAGGTTTGCCCCCCCCCCTGGAATTCAGCTTATGGGTGCCCATGGTACAAGTGGCGTTCCTCTTGCTGGACGGGTTAATGGATATTCAAAGTGAAGGCAGGGCTCAATGTAGAGGAACCTTTTCAGGCTCATAGTCGCTTGAAAAATATCGATGGTCTATAGTCATCGTCGTTTAGGGTGTCGGATCCACTTGATAAATCCTCATCTTCTTCAAGTATATGAATAATATATTACTCTGTAAGGCGCTTCTTATCTCGGGTGTCCATTCTTTCTATAAGGGAAAAGAAAATGTATAAGTTTTCCATATGAATCGCTTTTCGACACTGAAATCCCGAAATAAAAGGTGAAAAGGGCCAGAACCGAGAAATTGAAAAGTGAAATCCAACTAGAATTTAAAAAAAAGAAATTAAGTCATTCTTGGCAATGACAGAAACGTGCAATACTAGCAACAAATGTAATATTTCTTCAAAAAGCCAAATGTTCATTTTCCTTTTTTTTGTAATGTTAATGGTAGGGTGGGGTCAAAATGACCCCATACCACTTTTACCTCCTCTGCTTTTGGTGCCAGCTACTCGACTGATTGTATGCTTAAACACCACCAAGATTCCGGAGAATACACGACAAGAAAAAGCGCTTTATGTTCCTAACGGTATAGAAGGAACACACTTTCAAAGGGTCCTTGGGGTCAAAAAGACCCCGCCCTACCAGTTACGGATTAAGGTATATTTATTTATCCATATCTGTGTTTTTTATCTTTAATTTTGATTTTGTGATTGTGTCGTTTTCAGTTTGAACTATGATAGGACTTTATTTCTGCTGATCTTAAGTTTGATATGGCTCTTTAATTTTCTTTGAAAAAACTTCTTTTTTGGATAGTTTTCTTAAAACTAACATATAAACAATAGGCAAATTGCATAGCTTACAGTGCTTGCTCCAAGGCCTGTGGGGGGTCCTCTTATCCCCAGAGGCTTAGCTATTTGACCTTTCAACTCTGCTGAACAAAAACGCCACCTCAATATTTTTGTCGAATGTCTTTGGGAAAATAAGAGGTATGGAGGGAGCTGCTTGCCCTACAAACACTTTTCACCCTTAAATAGGGCACTAGAACTTTTAATTTCCAATTGAATGAGCCCCTCTCCGAAGTTTCTGCAACAACTCCTCTCCAGATGATGTGCCTTGGTGAAAAAAATTAATAATACCTGAGCCCATTTCGCTCTTTGCTTAGGCATTGCTGTTGCGCTGCCTGTAGTAATATTGAAGAAGAAAAACTGATGAGACTTCTAGAAATCTATTTCCATGTATATTAAACTATCTGTCTACTTTCATTAGTTCTTTCGACTAATCTTCACAATTCTATCGATTTTATTTATTTTATTTTTAAATGTATTAGGATTGTTCAAAATATGCACTGTTTTTCATAGGCAGCGAGAATGCGCTGCCTAAGTAAAGAGTGAAGTGAACTGAATGTTTCTTTTTTAATTTATTTTCACCAAGCATCTCCTTATGAAACGAGAAATGGTGAGTCAAAAGTGATTGGAAGGGAACCAACCTCCCTCCCATACCCCTTTTCGCTGTCCTCTCCCCAAAGACATATAAATTTTTTTTGAAATTTCCATTTTTGGCATAGTTAGTAGGTCCAGTAGATGTGCCTCTGGTATGACCTGTCCCCCCCCCCCCCCCCAACCCATGGGACAAGGGCTGGCAGTTGTGCACTTTGCTCATTATTTATATATAGGATTTGTTATTCGGAAAGGTTCGGCATGTTCGATCCTGGGTCTCCCAAAAGACGGTAAGCTTTCAGGGGATGTTGGGGGGGGGGCGTTGAACTAAATTAAAACACTTTGTGCATGCAGATTGTCAAAAAGATGTACCAGTAATGTCTCAGGAACGGCTTATGGTATTAAGTTGAAACTTCAGGGAGTGTTGAGGGGGTTGCTGAACTAATCAAAAGGCACTATGCGTATGCAAGTTGTCAGAATTGTGTATAAGCAATATACTAGGAACAGCTTAGAGTATTAAGTTGAAAATTTCAGGGAATATTAAGGGGTAGGTTGAACTAACCAAAGGCACTACGCGCATACTATATGAACTACTGCTGCTATTATCACTACTACTACTGCTACTACTAAATCTAAAGTTTTAAGGGTGAAACTTCCAGAAAATGTTGAGGGGAATGTTAGACTAACCAAAAGAAACTATGTGCATACTACAACTACTATTAATACTCCTGCTACTGGTGCTACTACTATTACTGTTACTACCACTTCTAAGGCCGAAGGTATTAAGGTGAAACTTTCAAAGAATGTCGAGGGGAGTCAAAACACACTACTTGCACGCAGATTGTCAAATTTAAAACTTCAACTGCTTGCGACTGTAACCACTGCTAATTATGACTAAGACTGTGTCTACTTGCGACTGTGACTACTTACAACTCCGACTACTTAGTCTACTACTGCGCTATGAGCTGTGACTGCGATTACTTGTGGCTTTGACTACTTGCGACTGTAATCGCTTACGAAAGCGACCAATTATGACTACGATGGTTCCATTGCAACTGAACCCCAAGCAACTGAATCACCGTGCAGCTGAACCTCATTTAATTGAACCCCTGTGTAACCTAACCCCCGTGCAACTGAACCCCATTTAACTGAACCCTCGTGCAACTCAACCCATATATTCAGTTTTTCAGTAGTCTACACATATGAGGCAATATTATGGGGTATAATACAAGTTATAATTTTTGCATGTTCTACCTTGCTGTCATTGTTTGTTTTTTAAAGTCGTGAAATAAATGCCTTTCAAGATTATTAATAAAAAAGCTGTTTTATTGTCACAAAAAAAAGAAAATCGGACATCACTAACCATTAAAGATACATTCATTTCTTCTTCTTTTTTTGTCTGTTAATGGGGGTTCCCTTGGCCCTGTCTCTGTTTACACACTGCGATTGTTTTTCATTTATCCCTTTTCTGTTTTTGTTATTTACATTTTATGATATTTTCTCGGCTCGTGGTCCCTCGGTATTTGGTTTGTAAAAGGTTAATTGCCTGTTTTTCATCTTGTAAGAATCTTCTGGTATGAAATTTTTCAGATGAATCAGACTTTTACTGAACGTTGTACACATCTGTGTTGAAAATCTCCGAACTTTGTGAATTTACTGAAAACAAAATACGTTTTTTTTTTGTCTTTTATGCTGTTAATAAATACAAAATTGCTGAAACTTTCAGGAATGAATATTAATATTTACTGAACTTTCTATCTTTAGTTATTGATTAAGATTTGTCTTTCAGTCTGCAAATCAATTCTTTTACAGGTAGCATCTAGCCCCAGAAACTTGTTCTGGGCTTTTGTATAGTATCAACACAGAAAACTGGATAATAAAGCCGCATCTAAAAAGCAGTCTTCAGTGTATATGTTTTGTCTTTGTTTCATGTACACAAGACGACAAGGTTGTTTACTGCATTTGTCCAATTCCATGTCAACTAACACAAGTGAAACAGAACGTACAATTTTTACCCAAGAGACTAGGGTACAAGTGTTGTTGTGCAACTGTAGTTCGTGAGCAAAGTTTATAGAATTAGCAGTATGATCATTCCCTATCTCACCCATTATAAAAACCCGGACCGAGGTGCGAGTGCTCCAGAGAACGTTTTTGCAGATATAAACATAAGCGGCATTACATCTTTTCACGGGTAGACAAGTCAGATTTCTCTTGGACACGAAACTTACAGTTATAGTAGAAATAATCGGAAATAAGTGGAAACCCGCTATTACGGATAATGCAAATTGTAACCCTCTTGGACGCGAAACTTAAAGTTATAATAGAAATAATCGGAAATAAGTGGAAACCCGCTATTACGAATAATGCACTTTGTAACCATTTCTCATTGATTGACGGAAACAGACTAACCCGCTAATGCAGAAATAAGTGGGAGGAGCTTTTTGTTCGCACCGAGAATGAAGACCAGAAATGATCTGCGATAAACATACTGGATAATTCTATAAACTGTGTTCGTGAGTCACATTTGCTTCAACTTTTCAGATAGCCTTGGCACCAAACATCTAGTTGTAGTTAATGACAAGAAGCTTTTTCAATTCATTGTGTTTCCTTGCAAAAGTGTTTGCACTTTTCTGGCAAAAGTTTATTATTAAACTTCCCATGTTTCTAGCTTTCAAACTACATCGGATAAACAGAGACTTGGAAACGAAAAATAGTAAATAAATAAGAATCTGTTTTTTTTTTCTTAAAATATATATCAGGCTTGTGAATTTATTTTTATTAATTTGTCTTCTGTTCTTTTTATCTTGTTCAAAGAATGTTATAGATTATTGCTTTTATGCCAGATTTCTTCGTAACCTAATATATCATTAAGCTTGGCATCAATTATACACAACCTAATCTCTCATTAAGCTCGGCATCAATTATACGTAAATAGTGACGAAGACCACACTGCCTTTACATCATTAAACACAAACAATAGTTAGAACAACAGGGATTATATAGTTAGGGAACAGGAATAGTTAGGGAACAGGGATTTTTTTCTGTAAGAGAGTAGGACTCAAATTTCAAATGAATAGTGTGACCCTATATCAAAAGGCCATCCTCAGCAAAAAAAAAACAATAGATAAAAAAAAACCTAAATTAAAATACGACCTTTAAAACTAAAAACTTTCAAAAACAATCCTAGAATCCTCGCTTCAACGAAGCCCAATCTAACTTCGTTGAAGTGAGGATTCTAGGACTGTTTTTGTAAATTTTAGTTTTAAAAATCGTATTATTTTATATATTCATTTGCGTTTTGCTGAAGACGGCCCTTGGATATAGGGTCGAAATGTTTGTTCGAGTTAAGTGGATGTCTGATCATTTCCTGTTTTTACTTTCTTGCGCTTCGTGTTCCCTCTTATTGTTTTGAATGTGTTTTTCTTTGTTTTTTTTTTTCTGTTTAACAGGCAGCTGCTATTCAAATTTGTCTTTGTTTTTAAACATCTTGAACGCATAATTTTTCGTAATACATTAAAGCTTTGACAACAATCCATTTATTTGTCGATTTTGCTTTTAAAATATAGTCTTTTCAGCGATTCGAGCGTAGAAAGTGGCGATGATTCATTGGGTCATGATGATGAAGTTATCCCTGTGCAGCACTTTAAAAAGCTTCTTGAATGTCCTGTTTGTTTTGAATGCCTGAAAGCCCCTGTTCATCAGTGTTGTGAAGGACATCTCCTTTGTAAACGCTGTTTCAGAGGACAGAAGGTTTGTCCTTTCGTAATATTTGTGATACTATGATAGTATGATTTATGATTGATAAAACAAAGTTGATCGAATAAATAGGTGCGCAAAGTGTCAACCTAAACGGAGGTGGGCATACATTGGAGTTGAAAATTAGAAAAAATTTATTCTTAAGTTGCAGTCTTCAAAATAACGGAAAAAAATTCATCCCTGGCTGCCCTCCTCCTTCTCTTGTTTCCTATGCAAGCACGACTTAAGGGCTTGAAACTTTATTCTTAAATAATATCTCTCCGTCTAAAAATTGAAATTTTTATCTCTTTATATTTTACGTTGATGTTTTTTTGTTGTTTTTTTTTTTCACATAAAACATTGTTCTGCGACTAACCAGCTGTTAGACCAATTTTATATTGAAAGCACAATACAAGGGTATGCTTGTACATGGACTTGTGGTTGATATTTAGTAATCATTATTTGTCAAGGTGCTAGCCCCGAAGGTCCTATGAGTTTTACCAAAGAGTTTCCTCAGGGAGGGTGGGCTGTCTTATGCCCTAAATAAGCTCCTGTAGAGGTAACCATGTGAAAGGATTGAGAATTCTCTGAGATATGAAAATTGTCACATTTTATATTTAATGAAATTACCTAATGAGCGGCTAGAAAGACCTTTGAATCAACTTGTTAATTACTGCTACTAGTAACAATTTATTTTAGCATTATGAAATTCCAATTATTTCTAGAGTGTTTCAAAACAACATTTTGGTAAGGAGGATAGCAGAGACATAAGTAGTAGTTCCTGTTGCTTCTTGATTGGTAAAAACAAGTCGGAAAAGAAGTTATGGGTTGGGATACTACCAGGGGGTTCGAATAATACTATTCTGCTTTTGAATAGGGCTTTGTTTTTCAGCAGAACCTAAGGATAAGCGTGCTCCTTGGTTTTTGGTTTATTCATTAGAAGATAAGCATAGTACATTTATGCATATGGTTGAGGGATGTTTTGCGGTAGAACAGATCCTGTAGCCGCTTTTCAGGGAAGTTAGTCAGATGATCCATCTGGTTCTTCCTTAAATGTTTAGTATGACTAGTCGCACCATTCTCTGTCGCAATAGTTTCTCAATACAAAGACAAGGATGACGAAGATGTGGCTTTTACAGAGAAAATTCCCTAAGTTAACTTATCGACTGGTGGAGAATCAATTTATGATTCTTATGTCTACAAATTCTCCACTGAGTTCTCATTCTTTGTCCTCTTGTTTTGTGAAATTGTCTTCAAGTTCGTCCTCCTGTTTGAAGAATTAGACATGGTGTCACTGTAGGTTGTAGGTATGATATATAGACTTTTTTTTATTGTCATACAGATTAACTCTTCTGGTAATTAATAAAATTGTTCGAATTTTGTCTCTAGGAATGGAAATTCATGTGCCTTTAGATATAGAAATCATGTTTCGAAATATGGTTTATTTGTGGGACAATAAATAGTTCAATTAGTACTAATTATTGTGCAATAGTTTATAAAATAATTAGTAAAATATGTTTTGCTCATTCTTTGTCCTCTTGTTTTGTGAAATTGTCTTCAAGTTCGTCCTCCTGTTTGAAGAATTAGACATGGTGTCACTGTAGTTTGTAGGTATGATATATAGACTTTTTTTATTGTCATACAGATTAACTCTTCTGGTAATTAATAAAATTGTTCGAATTTTGTCTCTAGGAATGAGAATTCATGTGTCTTTAGATCTAGAAATCATGTTTTTAAATATGGTTTATTTGTGGGATAATAATTAGTTCGATTAGAACTAATTATTGTGCAATACTTTATAAAATAATTAGTAAAATATGTTTTGCTCATTCTTTGTCCTCTTGTTTTGTGAAATTGTCTTCAAGTTCGTCCTCCTGTTTGAAGAATTAGACATGGTGTCACTGTAGTTTGTAGGTATGATTTATAGACTTTTTTTTATTGTCATACAGATTAACTCTTCTGGTAATTAATAAAATTGTTCGAATTTTGTCTCTAGGAATGGGAATTCATGTGTCTTTAGATCTAGAAATCATGTTTTGAAATATGGTTTATTTGTGGGATAATAATTAGTTCAATTAGAACTAATTATTGTGCAATAGCTTATAAAATAATTAGTAAAATATATTTTGCTCATTCTTTGTCCTCTTGTTTTGTGAAATTGTCTTCAAGTTCCTCCTCCTGTTTGAAGAATTAGACATGGTGTCACTGTAGTTTGTAGGTATGATTTATAGACTTTTTTTTATTGTCATACAGATTAACTCTTCTGGTAATTAATAAAATTGTTCGAATTTTGTCTCTAGGAATGGGAATTCATGTGTCTTTAGATCTAGAAATCATGTTTTGAAATATGGTTTATTTGTGGGATAATAATTAGTTCAATTAGAACTAATTATTGTGCAATAGTTTATAAAATAATTAGTAAAATATATTTTGCTCATTCTTTGTCCTCTTGTTTTGTGAAATTGTCTTCAAGTTCCTCCTCCTGTTTGAAGAATTAGACATGGTGTCACTGTAGTTTGTAGGTATGATTTATAGACTTTTTTTATTGTCATACAGATTAACTCTTCTGGTAATTAATAAAATTGTTCGAATTTTGTCTCTAGGAATGGGAATTCATGTGTCTTTAGATCTAGAAATCATGTTTTGAAATATGGTTTATTTGTGGGATAATAATTAGTTCAATTAGAACTAATTATTGTGCAATAGTTTATAAAATAATTAGTAAAATATATTTTGCTCATTCTTTGTCCTCTTGTTTTGTGAAATTGTCTTCAAGTTCCTCCTCCTGTTTGAAGAATTAGACATGGTGTCACTGTAGTTTGTAGGTATGATTTATAGACTTTTTTTTATTGTCATACAGATTAACTCTTCTGGTAATTAATAAAATTGTTCGAATTTTGTCTCTAGGAATGGGAATTCATGTGTCTTTAGATCTAGAAATCATGTTTTGAAATATGGTTTATTTGTGGGATAATAATTAGTTCAATTAGAACTAATTATTGTGCAATAGTTTATAAAATAATTAGTAAAATATATTTTGCTCATTCTTTGTCCTCTTGTTTTGTGAAATTGTCTTCAAGTTCCTCCTCCTGTTTGAAGAATTAGACATGGTGTCACTGTAGGTTGTAGGTATGATATATAGACTTTTTTTTATTGTCATACAGATTAACTCTTCTGGTAATTAATAAAATTGTTCGAATTTTGTCTCTAGGAATGGAAATTCATGTGCCTTTAGATCTAGAAATCATGTTTCGAAATAGGGTTTATTTGTGGGACAATAAATAGTTCAATTAGTACTAATTATTGTGCAATAGTTTATAAAATAATTAGTAAAATATGTTTTGCTCATTCTTTGTCCTCTTGTTTTGTGAAATTGTCTTCAAGTTCGTCCTCCTGTTTGAAGAATTAGACATGGTGTCACTGTAGTTTGTAGGTATGATATATAGACTTTTTTTATTGTCATACAGATTAACTCTTCTGGTAATTAATAAAATTGTTCGAATTTTGTCTCTAGGAATGAGAATTCATGTGTCTTTAGATCTAGAAATCATGTTTTTAAATATGGTTTATTTGTGGGATAATAATTAGTTCGATTAGAACTAATTATTGTGCAATACTTTATAAAATAATTAGTAAAATATGTTTTGCTCATTCTTTGTCCTCTTGTTTTGTGAAATTGTCTTCAAGTTCGTCCTCCTGTTTGAAGAATTAGACATGGTGTCACTGTAGTTTGTAGGTATGATTTATAGACTTTTTTTTATTGTCATACAGATTAACTCTTCTGGTAATTAATAAAATTGTTCGAATTTTGTCTCTAGGAATGGGAATTCATGTGTCTTTAGATCTAGAAATCATGTTTTGAAATATGGTTTATTTGTGGGATAATAATTAGTTCAATTAGAACTAATTATTGTGCAATAGTTTATAAAATAATTAGTAAAATATATTTTGCTCATTCTTTGTCCTCTTGTTTTGTGAAATTGTCTTCAAGTTCCTCCTCCTGTTTGAAGAATTAGACATGGTGTCACTGTAGTTTGTAGGTATGATTTATAGACTTTTTTTTATTGTCATACAGATTAACTCTTCTGGTAATTAATAAAATTGTTCGAATTTTGTCTCTAGGAATGGGAATTCATGTGTCTTTAGATCTAGAAATCATGTTTTGAAATATGGTTTATTTGTGGGATAATAATTAGTTCAATTAGAACTAATTATTGTGCAATAGTTTATAAAATAATTAGTAAAATATATTTTGCTCATTCTTTGTCCTCTTGTTTTGTGAAATTGTCTTCAAGTTCCTCCTCCTGTTTGAAGAATTAGACATGGTGTCACTGTAGTTTGTAGGTATGATTTATAGACTTTTTTTATTGTCATACAGATTAACTCTTCTGGTAATTAATAAAATTGTTCGAATTTTGTCTCTAGGAATGGGAATTCATGTGTCTTTAGATCTAGAAATCATGTTTTGAAATATGGTTTATTTGTGGGATAATAATTAGTTCAATTAGAACTTATTATTGTGCAATAGTTTATAAAATAATTAGTAAAATATATTTTGCTCATTCTTTGTCCTCTTGTTTTGTGAAATTGTCTTCAAGTTCCTCCTCCTGTTTGAAGAATTAGACATGGTGTCACTGTAGTTTGTAGGTATGATTTATAGACTTTTTTTTATTGTCATACTGATTAACTCTTCTGGTAATTAATAAAATTGTTCGAATTTTGTCTCTAGGAATGGGAATTCATGTGTCTTTAGATCTAGAAATCATGTTTTGAAATATGGTTTATTTGTGGGATAATAATTAGTTCAATTAGAACTAATTATTGTGCAATAGTTTATAAAATAATTAGAAAAATATATTTTGCTCATTCTTTGTCCTCTTGTTTTGTGAAATTGTCTTCAAGTTCCTCCTCCTGTTTGAAGAATTAGACATGGTGTCACTGTAGTTTGTAGGTATGATTTATAGACTTTTTTTATTGTCATACAGATTAACTCTTCTGGTAATTAATAAAATTGTTCGAATTTTGTCTCTGTGTCTTTAGATCTAGAAATCATGTTTTGAAATATGGTTTATTTGTGGGATAATAATTAGTTCAATTAGAACTAATTATTGTGCAATAGTTTATAAAATAATTAGTAAAATATATTTTGCTCATTCTTTGTCCTCTTGTTTTGTGAAATTGTCTTCAAGTTCCTCCTCCTGTTTGAAGAATTAGACATGGTGTCACTGTAGTTTGTAGGTATGATTTATAGACTTTTTTTTATTGTCATACAGATTAACTCTTCTGGTAATTAATAAAATTGTTCGAATTTTGTCTCTAGGAATGGGAATTCATGTGTCTTTAGATCTAGAAATCATGTTTTGAAATATGGTTTATTTGTGGGATAATAATTAGTTCGATTAGAACTAATTATTGTGCAATACTTTATAAAATAATTAGTAAAATATGTTTTGCTCATTCTTTGTCCTCTTGTTTTGTGAAATTGTCTTCAAGTTCGTCCTCCTGTTTGAAGAATTAGACATGGTGTCACTGTAGTTTGTAGGTATGATTTATAGACTTTTTTTATTGTCATACAGATTAACTCTTCTGGTAATTAATAAAATTGTTCGAATTTTGTCTCTAGGAATGGGAATTCCTGTGTCTTTAGATCTAGAAATCATGTTTTGAAATATGGTTTATTTGTGGGATAATAATTAGTTCAATTAGAACTAATTATTGTGCAATAGTTTATAAAATAATTAGTAAAATATATTTTGCTCGTTCTTTGTCCTCTTGTTTTGTGAAATTGTCTTCAAGTTCCTCCTCCTGTTTGAAGAATTAGACATGGTGTCACTGTAGTTTGTAGGTATGATTTATAGACTTTTTTTTATTGTCATACAGATTAACTCTTCTGGTAATTAATAAAATTGTTCGAATTTTGTCTCTAGGAATGGGAATTCAGGTTCCCAAATTGTTTCAAGTCAGTAAGAGGTAGGATTTTTTCTTTTAGCCAATCCGCAAGTAATCCTTCATAAAGTTTCGAGAAAATGCGAGTAAGAGTTATAGGCCGAACGCCTTCAAAACTAGGCTTTCCGTTTTTTTTTTCAAAGGGGTTATGAAACCCTGTTTCCAAATTGTAGGAATTTGCCAAGACTCGGTAATTTTGTTAAACAGGAAAAACAAGGGTTTAGACAAGAAATCACCGAAGGCACTAATAAGAGGAAAGGGGATATCCAAAGGACAGATACTTGTCTTTCTTAGTTTTTGAATTCTTCTTTCTATCTCAGACGGGGAAACAGAGGGTAAAGAAGGGTAAAGGGCTCTTGATGGTAATTGGTCAGACAGTGGTGGAAGGCTTTGGACAATAAAAGAAAGGAATTTATTGAGATTATTGACAGTAATATCAGGGGACTCGGGTTGACTGAAGCTAAGCTGTTCAAACCTCATGCCACATAGCTTTTTAACCTCAGAATACCAGTTTTTTGGTTTATTAGTGAACAATACTTCGACCTTTTTGTAGTACGATCGTGCCAATTTGCGAATTTCTCTTTTAATTGATTTTCTCAGTTTATTGGCTTCATCTTGTTTACCATTTTTGAAAAGCTTCAATTTGACTCTAATTAGTGTTTTTATAGTTTGGTTAATAAAGGGTTTATCACTGGAGCACTTTTAAAAATTTTTTTCAGGGAAACAAATTTGATATTTGTCAATTAGCTTTTTGTGGAACAAACCCATTTTCTCATCAAGATTTTTTAAACTATAAACATCGGACCAATCTTCAGTATTCAGCCACATACCAAAAGAAAGAAGACCAGAATTTTGAAGAGAACGATAACTGCCATAAGTTATTGAGAAAGAATGCTTAAAATTTGAGGAGGGGGATAAAAGAATCAAAAGATGATAACTCCCACCTAATGGAGGCAAAGCCGTGGAAGGGTTGTAAAAATTATACATATTAGTTAAAATAACATCAAGAGAGGTGTTTCCCAAAGTTGTGGGTATTTTAAAAAATTGCTTAAATTTAATTGAGGAACAAAAATAAAACTATTTAATGTCATTTGCATAGCCAAAAAAAAATATAACATCAGTGGGGTAATTAGAAATTACAAAATCAGCACTTGTCTGCAATTGCTGGATGAATTTACGTTTTGACTCGATATTTTGACTTGGGGAGTAATAGAAAACGGCTATTGCAATAATATTAAATGGACGAGGAAGAACTTTGGGTCTAATACTTAGCCAGATGATTCCATCATACTTGGATATACTAGGGACTCGAACAACCTTTGGGTAAAGGTTACTCTTAGTAAGAACACAACACCGCCACCTTTTATTCCAAGTGGGTAGTCTAAAGGACGGAGTTTAATAAACTCCGTATAATTTGTCAGGCGCAGAGACCCTGGGTCATGGGACTGTACTTCCGTAATAGCTATAATATCGATTAGATTTGATTCTGAAACCACCTCGAGTTCGGTAAGCTTTTTAAAATTAAGACTTTCAGCATTAGTAACTAGAAGTTTAGGAAAAACAAACCGATTGGGGAATCTCGACAGGGATACTTGGTGTGTTTGAGAATTTCCTGGGTGGGGTTTCAATTAAATATTATGATGCTGCGGAGAAGTAGGGTAAGAGAAGGATTTACCTTGGGGATTTGGAGGTGGAAGGAAGGGCGAGGATACAGACGAAGCATGATGAGGAAGGTGCGACTTGTTTTCAGTTGTCGGGAAGTGCGAACAATTAGGATTTAATACAAGACAATTATTAAATGCAAAAGGTCTCAGACCTGAGTCACACTGGTAGGGTGGGCACGCGGGGTAAAACGAATGGGTCGGAGGCGGGGTTTCGTGGATATAGGGTAAGAAGTAGTTGACTCGGGAAGATTTTTGGTAGGGAGGAAAGGAGGAGATGGGAAGGTAAGAAGGTGCTGGGAAATGGAAGTGGGGTGGGAACTTTCTGGGAGGAGGGAGGATGGATTTACTTTGGCAAATGATAGATGGAGGCCAGAACCAATCAACAGCATCTAGGGCATATGGAGCGGGTTGGGCATGCAAGGGGGCTTGTGACTGGGAGGGATATGAGTAAGAGGGGATTGTTGGAGTGTTTTGGTGCAGTAACGTCTGTGATGATGATTTGACTGGTCGTGAGTAAAATTTCGGGTTGGAGGGGCGTTTTGGGTAGAGGATGCCTGGGGCATGTTGTTTTGTAAAGGATGGTGAGGTAGGTAATGAGGGGTAATTAATGAGGGAGGAATGGGGGAGGAACCTTTCCTATAAATCCTTGGGTCACCCCTGGTCTTCTTAAAAGTTGAAGAATAAATTATGGAGAGCTTATAAGTCGTCTAGGCCCTCGATGAGTGCTTTTCGATCTTGCCTATTCAAATTCTGTAGGAATATTTATATTTCTTCATTTACTTCATGCATAGCAAATGTTGTTAAAAAGACAGCTTCTGATGTAATTCTTATTATTATTTTTATTATTTCAATGTTTTTTAACAAACGTTGGATATAGAAATTACTAGAACTGTTATGAGATCGAAGAATGTCTCGTCATCAGGCCCTGATAGTATTCCGACTTAAGTAATCAAGCCCATTCTGCCTTCCATTATTTCTCCCTTATCGAAACTTATTAACTTCTCCTTTCATCATGTTGTTTCCCCGAATACTCTCAAACGTGCTCAAATTAGAATACTATGCAAGGCTTAGCCACGAAACGACCCGTCTAACTATCGACAACGATCTTTGTTGTCTGTGTTCTAAAGAATTGTCAGTTTAGCGATGCTTTCTGGCCATAATAATTTTCTAACATCTAAGGATTTTGTCATAATTATCAATTTGGTTTTTGAACAAATCATTCAACTGAGCATTTTTGTGTTTTTTCTATTTTTCCAGTAACTAACTCTCGCTCTTCCCTACACTCTCTTCTGATTTCAACTGCTTTATACCTGAATGTTTGTAAAGCTGTTGATTCGTTAACCTAACCCATTATTTAAATTTACTAATTTTTACAATGATAATGGAAATTTCCTTGTTTTGTTGTCGTTTATGTCATCCTACGTGTTTCGATTTCCATTACCGTGGCTTGTCCTCTTTAGATTCTCTTGCTGCTTTTGCCGAGGTTCTGGCACCCTTGTTACTTCTGGAAGAAAAGAGAGTGAGACTAGTGCAAAGTTAGTGGACTTGTTCGAGAGAGTTTTAATTTATTTTAATACTAACTGTATGCTTCCCGAAATACCCTGAATGTTTCTAGATCTACTTTTTTAATTTCTTCAGGAAAATGTTTTGAATCACCTCTGTGGCTGTAGTACTGAGAGGCGTTTCCTCAACTATGCTTCTTTCTTCTAATTTTTATTGTTACTTCTTTCTTCTTATTTTTATTGTTAACACGATTTATTTTTGTAGAAATGCCAGATTTGGTTGAAATTCCCCCGGATAAATTTTGTCTTCTTCACTTGAATCTTGAAACTCCCTTTCTAGATTACACGATGTCCAATTTGTCGAGGCACCCTAATTGAAAACAGAAATTTAGCCGTGGAAAGTGTGCTTTCTGTGCTTCGAAACTCGGATAATCGTAAGAAAACGCAAATTCAACCAGAGCCAAGCCCTGTATTGCCACCCACTGACTCTTTAGGTAAGCATTGACTTTTGTGTAAATATTTATTTGAAGGGCTTTTTGCTAAAATTGTAAAACTTTTGTTTAGGGTAGTTAAGCTTTTCAGAAATGCATCTATATCCTAAATTAGGGTTTGAAAAAGGGTTTCAAGCTTTTACCTCACATTCTTTTCTATAGGGAGGGTTTCAAAATTTGGTGAGCTCAGATCCTATATCTAATTTTAGATATGATTTTTACCAAGTTTTGAGTAGATTACTTTGATTCTTAAATGTAAGCATTGCAAAGTGGCTCTCAAGATTTGAACTGTATTCTCTGCTCAACTTGATTTTTTATTAAATTTTTCAAACCTTAGCAGGAAAGGGTGTGGTATTTTTCGACTTTGTAACTCTTGGCGGACTCAAATCTGGGCTCTTGATGTACTAGTGACAGTTATCCAACTAAAACAACTATTTCCTCAAATTCATGAATAGTTCATGTGCTGGAGGAGGAAACGGTTATTATATCGCCACTTTTACGCCAAAAGGTCGTATCTGACATTTTCAAACCTCTGAAATAATTGCGAAAAACCATTTACTGAGCTGTGTTCAAAGGGAGGATCAGCGGGGCAGTGTATTTCCAATCACCCTCGACTGTCTTGATCAACACTATTCTCCTAACCCTCCCCTTTGAGAACAGCTTAACAAACGGTGGTCAATTTGGGGCAGTTTACATTACTGGCCTACGAATAAGGTGAACACACCTCTCGACTCTTTTTTATGCTCTTTCTGTATATAATTGTCGTTTTACCTCAGAAATACAATTTAAACCCTTTATGGACCCTTGAAAATGGCACCTTTTTTCTTATTTGCTATAGAGAACAATTAAAATAATTGGTAAATTTACTATTTGATCATAATTCTATTTCTGAATAATATAAATTCCTCTTTTCGAATATAATAGTCATTTTACTTGGAAATTGAATTATAAGCCCTTTATGGACCCTCAAAGATGATACCTCTTTCTCTTATTTCTGGATAAATAAAAGGGTTAAAAACGACAATTTTTATTTTATATTATATGCAGAATAATTGTAGTTAATACATTTTGACTGATCTCTATTATATTTTAACCCCTCCCCCTCATGTGCAAATATATAACCCGGATTATATATTTCCCACCTGTTTTTCAGTTCTCTATTTCGTCACAGTCGATTCAATTTACGGGTATACCGATTTGAACAAGAGTGATGCTAACAGACTAAAGTAAATACAGTAATTCTCTTAAAGATATGTTAATTGTTTATGCGATTGGATCATGATGAATCAATGCCTGTTGGTCGTATAGCTTTAGCAAAATGTAATTGTAATCAATAGTAAGTTTTACCCATTATTTTAACCCTTTTCTAAAAAAAAGGCATCGAGTGGTATGTTAATCTAATTCATAGGTCAATAATGT
This sequence comes from Artemia sp. Qi Xiang Cuo, assembly GCF_049724085.1. Taxonomy (NCBI): domain Eukaryota; kingdom Metazoa; phylum Arthropoda; class Branchiopoda; order Anostraca; family Artemiidae; genus Artemia; species Artemia sp. Qi Xiang Cuo. The sequence continues at coordinate 59,184,005 of NC_142800.1, forward strand.
AAACTGCCCCAAATTTACCCAACGGTTTTTAGTAGTTATTTCAAAAATGTGAAAATTTCAGATACGATCTTTAGGCGCAACAGTGACGATGTTTACCTGTACACTCCTTCATTAACCTGATCTACCTTGGTGATTGATTCCTGAAAGTTTCGTTTACTTTGTGTCACTACTTTCTGACTAAGCAAATAGCCCCACAACTAGACATTCTTCTAGTCTAGTGTAGAATATCTGTTTCTATATTCCTGTAACATCCTATTTTAATGTCTTGGGTTTAACTGTTTGTTTGTTTTTTGTCGTAGTAATGCGTTTTATCAGTTTGTAGATGGGCAACACGCATAGGTCTGTCCTTCGAGGGCTGAAAAAGCTTTACCGGGTGGAATGGGGCTCAGATTTTTTAAGAAGCGTATTGGCTGGCCGAAATGATACTAGGGGATGTCATGTCACTCCCATATATCCTGTTACTTGCAGAAGGGAGGGTGGGGGTCAAAAGGTTTTTCCAAGGAGGACAAAAGTTTGGCACCGAGAAAAATTATTTTGTTTATAGGAAATAGAAGGAGAGGATCCCCTCTCCCCCTTTTAAGTACGTTCATATGTATATAAGTATAGTGTTAATCTCATGACCAATATTTTTAAACGAAATGGCTAGAGGAAAAAAAAGTAAAAGGAAAGCAACTTCATAAATCAGATCCAAATGTTGATTATTGTCTAGAAGGCTCTAGAAAGCTATTATTATCTAGAAAGGGTGGGGGGTACCTTAGTCCCAAAAAGTTTTTTGTATTGGTGATTGATTCCTGAAAGTTTTGTTCACCTTGTGTCATTACTTTCTGACTAAGCAAATAGCCCCACAACTAGACATTCTTCTAGTCTAGTGTAGAATATCTGTTTCTATATTCCTGTAACATCCTATTTTAATGTCTTGGGTTTAACTGTTGTTTTTTTTTGTTTTGTTTTTTTGTCGTAGTCATGTGTTTTATCAGTTTGTAGATGGGCAACACGCACAGGTCTGTCCTTCGAGGGCTGAAAAGACTTTACCGGGTGGAATGGGGCTCAGATTTTTTAAGAAGCGTATTAACTGGGCGAAATGATACTAGGGGATGTCACGTCGCTCCCATATATCCTGGTACTTGCAGAAGGGAGGGTGGGGGTCAAAAGGTTTTTCCAAGGAGGACAAAAGTTTGGCACCGAGAAAAATTGTTGTGTTTGTAGAAAATAGAAGGAGAGGATCCCCTCTCCCCCTTTTAAGTACGTTCATGTGTATATAAGTATAGTGTTAATCTCATGGCCAATATTTTTAAACGAAAAGGCTAGAGGAAAAAAAAGTAAAAGGGAAGCAACTTCATAAATCAGATCCAAATGTTGATTATTGTCTAGAAGGCTCTGGAAAGCTATTATTATCTATAAAGGGTAGGGGGTACCTTAGTCCCAAAAAGTTTTTTGTATTGGTGATTGATTCCTGAAAGTTTTGTTCACCTTGTGTCATTACTTTCTGACTAAGCAAATAGCCCCACAACTAGACATTCTTCTAGTCTAGTGTAGAATATTTGTTTCTGTATTCCTGTAACATCCTATTTTAACGTCTTGGGTTTAACTGTTTTTTTGTTTTTTTTTTTGTCGTAGTCACGTGTTTTATCAGTTTGTAGATGGGCAATACGCACAGGTCTGTCCTTCGAGGGCTGAAAAAACTTTACCGGGTGGAATGGGGCTCAGATTTTTTAAGAAGCGTATTAGCTGAGCGAAATGATACTATATGTCGCTCCCATATATCCTGGTACTTGCAGAAGGGAGGGTGGGGGTCAAAAGGTTTTTCCAAGGAGGACAAAAGTTTGGCACCGAGAAAAATTATTTTGTTTATAGGAAATAGAAGGAGAGGATCCCCTCTCCCCCTTTTAAGTACGTTCATATGTATATAAGTATAGTGTTAATCTCATGACCAATATTTTTAAACGAAAAGGCTACAGGCAAAAAAAGTAAAAGGAAAGCAACTTCATAAATCAGATCCAAATGTTGATTATTGTCTAGAAGGTTCTAGAAAGCTATTATTATTATCTAGAAAGGGTGGGGGGTACCTTAGTCCCAAAAAGTGTGTTGTATTGGGAGACCTGCAGCTTCGCTGCCGGTCCTCAGCACGGCCGCGCGGCAGGCTTTTGTATAATGATTCTCATTGTCGCTTGTCTTCTAACCAAGGCTGTTGTCCCAGTGAATCAGTATGTTGATTTACGTCGTCCTCCAATTTTTGCATTTTCATGTAATCTTTGGTATAATTGTTTGTGTCTTGCAATATTTCTTCTAAGAGATCCATTAGGCTATGAGAAAGCCTATAATTTAAAGGATGTGCAAGACGTTCTTCAACAGCTTTATCGGGGTCTAAAAATCACCTTCACGGGTTTGTGACGGATGTGCTGCTTGATTTGTTTTCTGATAAATTTGTCCAGCTATTATGAACCTGAAAACATTGCGACCTAAAGCAAAACAGAAGTTCAAGTTTCGGATTTGTTTGTGAAACTCTTTGGAGAGCAAGTGACGTCCTATAAAAGGCCAAACCACTTCACTTGAATATTGAGGAGGTTGCAATGCAATTCGACCAAGCAATCAGCAACCTCCAAATGAATCACCTTTGTTGGCCATTCTTTTTTTCGGGAAATTGAGTACTCCACAGTGAATCAGAGGCAACGCTGTAAAGGTTGCCTATGTTGCCTATAGTAAAGGCCATACGGCTCCAATGTTTTATTATTTATTTATTTTTTTTCCCAGAGGAACTTCATATGGAAGGGGTCGTCGTAGAAGCTTCAAAGGGGGCTCATTCGATTGGAAGTCGAGAGTTCTAGTGCCCTTTTTAATAGCCGAAAATGATTGGAGGGCAACTAGCCCCCCCCCCCGCCCCTAATTCCCCCAAATACTTCCAATCAAAATTTTAAGATAGCCATTTTGTTCAGCGTAGTTGATGTCCAGATAGAAAATATCTTTTTGAGGAGGATACTTCCCCACAACCCTCAGGGCAAGGGTTTTAAGTTATGCCCTGGGGGCATATAAGGTTTTTATAGAAGGCGTTGTTGTAGATACTTCAAAACAGGCTCATTCGATTGGAAATTAAAGAGCAAGTGCCCTTTTTAATAGTCGAAAGTTATTGGAGTGTAACTAGCCCCCCTCCCCCCCCCCCCACGCCCATCATTTCCCCAAACACATCCAATCAAAATCTTGAGATAGCCATTTTGATAAGCGTAGTTGATTTCCAGATAGAAAATATATTCTTGAGTAGGACACTCCCCCGCAACTCTCAGGGCAAGGGTTTTAAGTTATGCCTTGGGGGCAAATAAGGTTTTTATAGAAGGCGTTGTCGTAGAAACTTCAAAACAGGCTCATTCGATTGGAAATTAAAGGGCTAGTGCCCTTTTTAATAGTCGAAAATGATAGGAGGGCAACTAGCCCCCTCCACGCCCATTATTCCCCCAAACACATCCAATCAAAATTTTGAGATAGCCATTTTGTTCAGCGTAGTTGATTTCCAGATGTAAAATATATTTTTGAGGAGGACACTCCCCCACAACCCTCAGGGCAAGTGTTTTAAGTTATGCCCTGGGGGAATATAAGGTTTTTATAGAAGGCGTTGTCGTAGAAACTTCAAAACATGCTCATTCGATTGGAAATTAAAGGGCTAGTGCCCTTTTTAATAGTCGAAAGGGATTGGAGTGCCCCTTCCGCCCCCCACGCCCATAATTTCCCCAAACACATCCAATCAAAATTATGCCCTGGGGGCATATAAGGGGGCATATAATAAGTTATGCCCTGGGGGCATATAAGGTTTTTATAGAAGGCGTTGTAGTAGAAACTTCAAAACAGGCTCATTGGATTGGAAATTAAAGGGCTAGTGCCCTTTTTAACAGTCGAAAGTGATTGGAGCGCAACTAGCCCCCCCCCCCCACGCCCATTATTTCCCCAACCACATCCACACAAAATTTTGAGATAGCCATTTTGTTCAGCGTAGTTGATTTCCAGATAGAAAATATGTTTTTGAGGAGGACACTCCCCCAGAACCTTCATGGCAAGGGTTTTAAGTTATGCCCTGGGGGCATATAAAGGTTTTTATAGAAGGCGTTGTCGTAGAAACTTCAAAAAAAGGCTCATTCGATTGGAAATTGAAAAGGATAGTGCCCTTTTTAATAGTCAAAAGTGATTGGAGGGCAACTAGCCCCCCCCCCTACGCCCATCATTCTCCCAAACACATCCAATCAAAATTTTGAGATAGCCATTTTTGTTCGGCGTAGTTGATTTTCAGATTGAAAATATATTTTTGAGGCGGACAATCCCCCGCAACCCTCAGGGCAAGGGTTATAAGTCATGCCCTTGGGGCATATAAGGTTTTTATAGAAGGCTTTGTCGTAGAAACTTCAAAACAGGCTCATTCCATTGAAAATTCAAAGGGCTAGTGCCCTTTTTAATAGTCGAAAGTGATTGGAGGGCAACTAGCCCCCCCACGCCCATCATTTCCCCAAACACATCCAATCAAAATTTTGAGATAGTCATTTTGTTCAGCGTGGTTAATTTCCAGATAGAAAATATTTTTTTGAGGAGGACACTCCCCCACAACCCTCAGGGTAAGAGTTTTAAATTATGCCCTGGGGGAATATAAGGTTTTTATAGAAGGCGTTGTCGTAGAAACTTCAAAACAGGCACATTCAATTGGAAATTCAAAGTGCTAGTGCCCTTTTTAATAGTCGAAAGTGATTGGAGGGCAACTAGCCCCCCCCCCCCACGCCCATCATTCCCCCAAACACATCCAATCAAAATTTTAAGATAGTCATTTTGTTCAGCGTAGTTGATTTCCTGATAGAAAATATGTTTTTGAGGAGGACAATCCCCCACAACCCTCACGGCAAGGGTTTTAAGTTATGCCCTGGGGGCATATAAGGTTTTTATAGAAGGCGTTGTCATAGAAACTTCTAAAAATGCTCATTTGATTGGAAATTCAAACGGCTAGTGCCCTTTTTAATATTCGAAAGTGATTTGAGGGCATCTAACCCCCCTCTCACGCCCACCTTTTCCCCAAACACATCCAATCAAAACTTTAAGACAGCCATTTTATTAAACGTAGTTTTAAGTTCTGGAAATTAGGTCTTTGAGGATTACAACTCCTCCAAAGCCCTCAGGGCAAGGGTTGTAGTTTAAGGATTCTCCGAATCCTTCATATTATTTCTTATGGAAGGGATGCTCGTATAAACTATAGAGACAGCTCATTTGATTGAATATTAAAAGTTCTTGTTCACTTTTTAAGAGTCAAAAGACATTGAAGAGCAACTAGCCCCTCTACCTCCTCCACGCCCTAAATGCATCAGATAAAAATTTTGAGATAGACATTTTGTTAAAATAGTTTTAAGTTCTGATAACAAAAAACTCCGGTGTCGACATAGCCCACCAGGGCCCAGGGGTAGGCGTTGTAAGTTATGCCCTGGGGCATAACTTATTATGGGGGTTTATAATTATGGGAATGGGTTTTGTATGGGAAGAACACATAGGAAATCTATTATAATTATTCAATTATAAGGTTAAAATACATACTCTGTGATAGATGCAAAATTGTTTTGGCACACAAATTCCTATTAATGTCAATTCCAAACAGTCGTGATCCCTTTGTGTCAGCAACTGAAATGGTCTAAACCCCCTTATTGGAGCTATTTTTTCAATCCATTCATTGTTGTCAATCGCTGTCCACAAGTTATGCAAGCTGTCTATTGTTCATATATAAGGTTTTTCTCAAAGAGGTAATCGTACAGACTTTGAAAAAAGCCTCATTCGATTTAAATTGAAAGTTCTTGATCCGTTTTTAAAGTCAAGAATAATCGGACAGTAAGCACCCCCCCCCCCCATGCCATAAAAACTTGAAACTTTTTGCAATCAAAGACGAACAAAAATTAATTTAAAAAAACTTTCCGAAAATAAGTTTTTCAAAGAAAAGTAAAGGCCATTTTAAACTTAAGCTCAGCATGTGCAAATACATGTTAAAATTCAAACTCAAAACGACCAGAAATTACTATTAAAGAATTAATGAAACCCAAAACGAACAGAAATTAAATAAACAATCATAGCAAAAAAACATACAACAAGTAATAATATAAATGAATAAATAGATCTTAAAGCGAGTAATACTTAGATTGAATATGAAAATCAAGCTGAAAACGAAAAAAAATATTTTGCTCTTAAAGTATAAATGAAACTTAACACGAACAGAAATTAAATAAAAAATCTATGCGAACAACAATACGATAGATATTAATGTTAATGAAGAAATAAATCTTAAAACGAGTGAAAATTAAATTGAATATGCAAATAAAGTTTGAATCGAATAAAAATAACTACACAACAAGAATTTTGGTATCGTCTCACTGCAGAAGCCTAAAACCTATTGCGTCATTGGCGCTTTACTGAAAACGAATTATATTACAAATGTTTTCTTTTGTACTTAATATTGAAAATAAATGTTAAAATTACAGTAAAATTTTGAACTGATGAGCTTTTAGCAATTAATATCATTATGCATCAAATATTCAGTTTAATTTATTAGTTCTTTTCAAGATTGGTCAAGACAAATATAGTTTCACTACAAGCAAAATTTGGATACTGCCCCCTTCTTTAACTGTAAAAGCCTAAAGCCTTCTGCGTCATTGGTGCTTCACTGAAAACAAATTTATTATTTTCCAGTTCTTACAGCATTGAAAATGAAAATAAAAATTACAGTGAAAAAAAATCTTGAACTGACGGATCTTTCAACAATTAATATCATTATATATCTAATATTCAATTTGATTTTGTTCATACTTTCCAAGACTGTTCAAGACTCATATAGTTTTGCCATTTTTTTTAACTCTGCCATTTTTTGTAACTAATCGTGTTAGTTTGTTATGAAAACATTTGATGGCTTCTAGGCATTTCTATTTGAGTGGAAAACTGCACCTCAAACTTTTTGGAACATACATTTTCTTGCATGAAACACCAAAATATAATAAAATGTCCAGTTTCGGAGTGTTCCACCACTCGCAAGCAAGTGCCATTGGAATTTTTGAATCCGCATGGTCAATTTAGGGGGTGGAGGGTAGGCAAATTCTCGTAGCAGCCCCATTCTGTCGTGGTATGGTTCACATTTTCAACACCTGGCGTCCGGAGTATCATATAATCTACCAAGCATACAATTACCCCAAATCAGTATCAATGAATAAACGAAACCCAAAACGAACAAAAATTAAAATAAATATTAGAGTCAAACTCAAAACGAGCATAAATTAATGTGAGTAGGGTTCAAAACCCCTATGCTTTCTAAAAGCTAGAATATAATTTTTACTTTACTGAAAAAGAAAATCAAATGAGTTTACTGAAAAAAAAAATGTGCATTGTCAATTTAATTTACATATGCTGATATTTATTCCCTAAAATCTTAATTAGTTTTTGATTTCTTAAAGTTACAAAAGTGAAAATATTTCAAAGAATTGTTTTCAGTAAAGCGCCAATGACGCAATAGGTTTTAGGCTTCTGGAGTGAGACGATACCCAAACTCTTGTTTGTAGTTATTTTATTTGATTCAAACTTGATTTGCATATTCAATTTAAGTTTCACTCGTTTTAAGATTTATTTATTCATTTACATTAATATATATTGTATGTTTGTTCGCATTGATTGTTTATTTAATTTCTGTTCGTTTTAAGTTTCATTTATACTTCAATAGCAAAATATTTTTTTCATTATAAGCTTGATTTTCATATTCAACCTAAGCATTACTCGCTTTAAGATCTATTTATTCATTTTTTTCATTACTTGCTGTATGTTTTTTGCAATGATGATTAATTTAATTTCTGTTCGTTTTGGGTTTCATTTATTCTTTAATAGTAATTTCTGGTCGTTTTGAGTTTGAATTTTAACAGGTATTTTTATATCCAGAGCTTAAGTTTAAAATGGACATTACTTTTCTTTGAAAAACTTATTTTTCGGAAATTTTTTTTTTATTAATACATACAACGTTGAACCCAGTGACTTGTAATTAACACTTGTCTAGTTTACGGTATCTTTATAGGTTTGTACCGGGTTTTGCGCCACAGTTTGTTGGCGTCTTAGATTGCAATTGCGTTGTTCTTCTATCGTAATATTTCTTTCTTTTTCACTTTCGTTTTTGACTAGTTCTGATTCTCGATGTCGCTTGTCTTCTAACAGCACAATTCGCTTTTCTTCACTTTCATTTTTGAGACGTTCTGATACTCGCTTTCACGTGTCTGCTAGCCGCACAAGTATTCTAACCACATATTTCTTTGTTCTTCATTTTCATTTATCCTTACTTCAGATAAATCTTCAATCGCCTTTGCCTTAGCTGCTCGGACGAACAGAAATTGTTTCATATATGAGGGAGACTGTCCCCTTCTCAACCCCTTCCTCCAATTCCTTATACTAAGTCTTGTAATTTTTTCCCCAGTGCTTCAAGATTGACTGGTCTATATAACAAGGGCGATCGGAACCAGTCTCTTGCCATTTTAATGGCCCACTTCCAAAATGGAAGTGTGACGTTGAAAGCAAGAAGAAGCCCATATAATCAAGAAATTTGTTGGGGTTTTTTTTTCAGACAGTTGTGACTTAGACGGGGCTCAGGCACAACCAATCTACGGAGTCAAAATCAGCAAACCAAATGAAATTACCAAATCTTTTAAGGGGTGATGCTAGTCTAACGCAATCCACGCTGTAAGCATCGTTCAATTCCAGCTCTGTTCTTCGACTTAATTGTCGACCACCGAATTTGATAACGAATCTGAATCAAATGAACATAGCAAATCACCCATTTTTTTATTGAGTGGAGCTAGGTGTGACAGAACAAATGGGAAAAAAATCAACATGTCAGTATACGCACCATATCATCGGATCAGACAGTTCGTGGTAACGAACTGTAAGCTAGAAGTACCGCTGGTCAAAAGCAACCAAAACTCTAATAACCGGAATTGATACCAATAAATCAATCAAAAGAATCAGCTTATTATGCTGATCTCAAATATATAAGTTTCATTAAGTTTAGTGTTACCCATCAAAGGCTACGAGCCTAAAAAATTTTCCTGATTATTGAAAAAGGGAGAAAACAACCCCTAAAAGTAAAAGAATCTTAATGAAAATCACTCCATCAGATTCAGCATATTAGAGAATCCTATTGTGGAAGTTTCAAGCTCCTATTTGCAAAAATGTGGAACTTCGTATTTTTTTTTTTTACTAAAAGAAAGATCACAGATGCGTGTTTATTTGTTTGCTTCTTATTTTCAGGGGTGATATTAATAATCCAGTGGTCCTAAAATATCACTAGAGGGCTCATTCAAACGAAAATTGAAAGTACTAGCGCCCTTTTTAAGTGATCAAAATGATTGGAGGGCAACCAAGCCCCCTCCCACGCCCCTTCTTTCCCAAAATCGTCCTGTCGAAATTTTGAGATAGCCATTTTGTTCAGTATAGTTTAAAGGCCCAATAACCATACCTTTGGAGATAACATGATCCCCCACACCCGCTGGGGAAAGGTCCCTAAGTTATAAAATTTTCCTATTGTTTACGTATAGTGTCTGTTATTGGGAAGTATGCATACATTTTAGTGTGGGGGGGGGCAAATTTTCTGTTTGTGGGATTTTCTATGGGAAGAGAATTTTGGGGGAAATTTTGCACTGAGGGCACTGGCCAGAATATCTGTACGAAATTAGTTTTATGTGTCTTGCTTTCTCTGTGCCGACTCAGTTTTAAGCATGGAGATGTTAAAGGTAATTGTCCTGGGTAAATTTTCACCGGGATTGAATTGTCTAGAGGTGATTTCTGTGGGGAGGACGGATTTTTTTGTAGATGTGGAGCAAGATTTCCTAGCATTATTTAAAAAACGGTCAGAAATTAAATAAAAAAGAAAAAGTTTTTTTCAACTGACAGTAAGGAGTAACATTAAAACTTAAAATGAACAGAAATTGTTATGTATATGAAGGGGGTCGCCCCCTCCTCAGCACCTCGCTCTTTACGCTCAAGTTTGAATTTTGCCCAACTCTTTAAGAACGACTCCGGAAACACAAGGGTCGTTTAGTTAGAACAATAAGAAGCTTTTTTAAAAGTACTAAAGAACATTAGCGTGAAGAATGAGGCCTTGAGGAGGGGGAAATTCTCCCGAGGAACCTCATCATATAATTAAAAGTTTCTGCTCGTTTTAAGTTTTAATGTTACTCCTTACTTTCAATTGAAAAAACTTCTTTTTGTTTTTATTTAATTTGCAAATAGGCAGGACTACTGCGATAGAATTACTTAACCTACTGAATTCAATAACAGATGGGAACCGTAGCACATCACCTAAAGTGCAACTGAGTGGAACTTGTGCAACAGAGCTACCAAATCCACCGAATTTGGTAACGAATGAGAACCAACTAAACATGTTGAATAACTAAATTGGCAAATAAGCGGAATTAGTACTTTGGATCAATATGAGTCTCGTTGCCCTTTGTGCGCATTTTTTGACTGCCAAGATTTTTGCACGTTCACCAGGGCGTGCCGTGCGATAAGATAAGATATTTATTTCAAAAAAGACTATCACAAGCCCCGAAGGGCCGAATTCGCATTTCGGGGTCATGTAATAAAAAAAAACATCTTGTACCGATTTGGGAGCTATCTTTAGTTTTGAAAAAAAAAGTCACTTCTCATTTGTTAAAATCTCTTCTCTCAGATATTTTAATCACAAAATTTGAAAATGGAATACTTCTTTTGTCTGAGCCCCTCTTTGATTAGTGAAGGATGAAAACTGGCATTTTCTTTCTTTCGCTTTTTTTCCCCTTTGTATTCGTTGACACTGAGACTATTTTTTCACTGTGTCTTTTGTTTGTTTCCTCTATTGGCATCTCTACGATTAATAAAACCATCAGGATGAATTTAAAAATGCTTGTTGTTTTTGCTACTCAGCCACTGAGCAATGAGGGAAACAAATTTCTAAGTTTCAGATTGGATTAGGCTATGTTAAAATTTCCTGTTCTTCTCAGCCCTAACTGATTATGCATTACAAGTAATCCTTGGTGTCATAAATAGCCATAAGTCTAAATTGCAGTGGGGCAGACGTCCAAAGGATAAAAAAAAGATCTACTTTTAAGATTCGACGTTTCAAGTTCTCCTTTGTTCTTGTAAGATTAATGTTGGGGAGGAGGATTCTCACCGCTATGTGCAGGTGTGTTTTTTGCTTATAATGTCTGCTCGACGAGGCTAAGCTCACTGTCTTAAAAAATGTGCGATTCGTTTATGTTTCAATTCACTAAAAAATATTACTCATTACAAAACTATCAAACCTAGTCAATAGATCGTAATAACTATTCTTTGTTTGAACCCCGCATTTACCAATTCGCGGCCACTAAAATTCCATCAAGTGTTTCCACTTCAATGTACTTTTGAGTTAGAATCCTTTTGTCTTTGATACCTTAAACAGTTGAACCCTCCGGGTTCCAATTTTCTGTGTTGTTTTGTGTATTGTGATTTTGTTGTCATGTCTCATTTTCCTAAATTTTGGTGTGTATATCTTGTTGTTGTGTATAGCTTTCATTTTCTTTCGTTTATTTTTTTTGTTTGTGATTTTTACTCTACTAGTAGTGCTAATTATTTTTCTCAGATCAGAATCTTATAGTGCATTCAGTCATAAAAATGGTATTTTACTTTAGGCTCCATTACCAAAGATGAATTAGTCACTATGGTCTCAGATTGTGTAAGAAAGGAAGTTGACTTGTCTCTTAGAAACCTGAAAGAAGAAGTGACCTGTCTAGAAAGTAAGATATGTGATTCATTTTCAAGGTTAGAACAGAAAATTGGAAACCTTATTACAACCCATGAACAAAGTAATACTGTGTCTTCAATGATTTTGTCAAAAGTGACAGTGCAAGGGCAACTGATTGCAAGTGCCATTGGAGATATGTCCTCTGCTATATGCTCCCAGTTTTCAAAAGAAAGGGATATAATTGAGGTTATTAGTCCTCAAATGGAAAAGGCTAATAAGAAGCATGATGGGAATTTCTTTAAAGTTGAGGAAGATATGGAAATTCTAAATCAGCAAGTATCCTTAATTCTTTCGATGTTGAATGATTCTAAAACTAAATCGAATAACCTCGGGCTTGAACGTAAGGTAGAGAAAGCAGTGATCCCCAATGGTCATCAAGAAAATTGTGAGGACATTGTTCAAATAGAAAATATAAATGGAGAGGTTATGCAGGTAGAGAATAAAGAAGAAGAAAAAGTAGTTCTAGTTTCCCATATAGAAAAATTACTTGGCCTCAGTAATAAACAAATCGTCAATCAAGAAGCTCTAAGTGGCTCTGACTCTGAAGAGGAATCAGAAGAAGAAGAATCAGTCAAATTTCAGGGCTATAGAAAGTTTTTTCCCGACCCTTCCGAGCCTCTTCAGGAACAGCTTGAAAAAATATCTTTAAAGAAAGTAAATAGTGATATTGAGTCGGAACCAACATCGCGGGATCATCTCCATACAATTCTAAGTAAAATCGTAAACAATCTTTCAAAGGCAATTGAAAGCAGGGATGTATTAGATGATAAGCAAAACAAAAGAGAGGAGAATGGTGTAGCAGAAACAGATGAAAACGATGAATGTAACGGAATCGAAAGTGATTACGGCACACCAGAGCCTTCGGAACATGCCGATAGTGTTACTGCTAAGAATGCATCAAGGGAAAATACTCAGACTGAACATGGTTCCTACAATGATGTTGTAACTGCCCTTATACGCACTGCCTGTAATGACCAACCAGGACCATCTGGCTATAGTAGCTCGGTTCCTGAAGAACTACCTTGTCCACTACACTATAAAGGAAACTGTATGCTTCCTTCCACAAAACTACGAGATCATTTGGATCATATTGGAAATTTTTCTCCACGGTCCACTCAACACGGACGCTTTGTATATACCTCACATAGCTTAGCAACTCGTGACAATGTTTTAATTGTTGAAAACCTTGGTCGATGGTTTCAAATTGCCTACAATCAGATTCTTAGAGATGGTAATGAACTGTTGGCTTTTTTGCAAGTGCGGCTTGTTTCTGACAAACCTGATGACGAATACGCGTTTTATGTTGACATTAGTCTACTAAATACGGAAAGAGATGGATATTACAGTAGCGTACAATATAAAGTAGTGCCTTATTGTAATCAAGCTTTACCTCATCATTTGACTAATAAGGATTATTTGTTTCATCTGAGAAATGATGATCTTGATATGTATAGGAGCAGGTATTGTCGTGGAGGTATTCTTTATTTTCAAATTGACTTTCTTGCTGTTGAGAAAGAACAATGTGATGAAGATTGATTTTTTTTTTAACAATTGTGTAACGTTTATGTTTCTTGTGTCATTGTCTTATATTCATTCAAAGAACTGTTCGAATCCGTACATAATTGAGTCTAAACATACGTTTTCGCGGGGTTTTGTACCACCCTCGTCACCTTAAAACAATATTTTAATCTCCATTTAAAGATTGGACCCGTGCTTATATGCACAAGCTGTTGCCTGTGCAAAGTCATCTGCAAAGGGGATAATAAAACTGAGTATACCCTCTAAAGTTTGTCATCTCCGGTGAAAACTATCGAAAATATGGATTTCACTATAGATGAAAGTGCAGAACAAATTCCTGGAATCCTCCTTTGGTTTGGAATATTTTCTCCTAACTAGTCTTGTTTTTACGTATTTGGTGAGAGCACAATAATAATTTCTGAGGGTTGTACTGTTTGGGATTTGTTTATTCTTAGCCAAGCTAGAGGCGCTTCACGAGTGAGCACCAAGCAATTTTCAAGCGCAAAAACAGAAAAACGAGTTGTACCTTTTTTCTTTCTTTATTTTGTTAAAGCTGTAATACTGTTTAATCTTAAATTAAACAAAGAGTTTTAGGTTGAGCAGGAATGAAGAGGCGGATGGAGGGAGGGACTTTTAATCGACATTGTAAAGCAGGGGTTACGTCTGTAAACTTATTTTTGGAAATTCACTGTAAGAAGTTTAAAACGTTCAAACTTTACGCTCACGGTGCCACTTGCTTTTCATTGCCTTATTTTTCTTTTACACAAAAGTTTTGGCGTGTAATTATTGCTGCAAAAAGATTTAATGTGCTAGTATCTTATTTGTCCAAACAATTATTAAAACGCTATTGGCAAATAAAGAAATGTAGGAACAACTGAAATTCATAGCAAAATAGTTGCTTTGCATATACCTTTCCATGGATGCAATTTTTTACCTGATATTGCTACCGATCTTTTATGAAAAGCAGAAAACTAAAAAATTGTTCTAGAAGTAACATAATGAGACAGAAAAAGAATTGTAAATAAACTGCTGTTGTTTATCAACGCCTCTACAAAAAGACTAATTTAAAGAAAAAACATAAAACATGTAATCAACAAAGGTTTTCTATTTAATTGAATATTCTAACGTTAATGTCCTTTTTTACGCCGGCTCAGTGCGGCGCACTTTATTACTTGGAATAGACTATTGCATTGATGGAGAAGTCTGTTAAAAAAATTTTAACTTTTGTTTAACATTAAAATTATATTTAAAATTCAGTTTGTTTTTCAGAACTTTGGATTTCATAATCAGCCTATAAAGCATTTTAAAATGTATAAACTTAACATTTCAGTAAGGCTTTGAAATCTGATGAAAGCGCAGTAATATTCTTTTTGGGTAAAAATGCAACTGTGTGAATCTAGCAGGAAAGAATACTTTTTGTTTAGCTAACATTGAAAATACTGCCAAAAATTATTATGTTTATAGTAGCCTAATCAATTATTATGTATATAGTAGTCCCACATTTTCATGCGACGGATTTCGGATAAGGTATGAAGCGCTTGAAAAACTGTTAATTATTTGAAAATTAAAATTTTACAACGGGGAGGAAAGATAGCCTCGTACTACCCAAGTTGAATGTCATGCTTTATTCCGGTCTCATATCATAGTGGTTTGTAACGCCTAAGCAGTGCACGGTAAGCTCTGAATATGGCGTTATTTTTGTAAAATAGTGTGAAATTCCAGCTTGTGATAAACCAGACTTCTCGTGAAAACCATCATTTATTTTTAACTTGACCACAGATGTTCAGTGGCAAAGACTTGCGTAGAACTAAGTTCCAGGTCTTTATAAACTTGATGAAATGATGGCAGATTTTACATGTTTTAAGCTTGTTCCTAATTTTAATGTGAGGACCGTTGAGTATTTCAGTACATTTGCGGCTTCTATGTAATGCAAGCTTGCTACTACCTTTAAATAACAAAGCTCAGAATCTTCTATATTACAACTTAAGACCATGTCATTCAAAAGCTCTGAATATAAACAGGTCTGCAATTATTCAGCAAAAATCTATCCGCTAGAGCTTGGCATGTTTAAACTCCATAATGCAAGTCCTTGTGCGAAAATGTGTCATGACTTTATTTTTACTAATTTTTAACTTTCCTTGTTTTAGATTTAGATTAAAGATCTATAAATTGTATCTATATAAGTAAGACATAATTTAACTAGCATTGAAAATTGACTGCAATGTATTTTTTTGTGGATTTTACCTAGCCTAGTTATTAGATGCTAGCCTATTTTAGCTATTACCTTTGATGAATGAATAAAATGTCTACCTGAATAGTCGCGTCTATGGTATTTTGCTTATGTAGATTATCGAATCTATGGTTTCAGGTTTAGACACTAAAACAGGGTTTATAACCCCTGCAGAATTTCGTGTAGTTTTAAGGTCTTGCAAGTGATGCATTCATTGATAATCCAGTGCCAAATAGATGGCTGCCTTAATGTTGACTGGACCCGGTGAACCAACTGACCATTCATGGTTCTCCAGGATTAAACGTAAAGTTATTAGCATACACATCTTTCGTATAGTTGCCTTCGTAGTCTCCGGATTCAATCTGAATAATATCTCCTTCGTCCCTTTCATGCATGCTGAATTTGTCCAGATAAGCCAATAGGGTTGTGAGGCTAAGTTCTTTAGCATGTCTATTCTTTTCAAGTTTGAAAATGAGGTCTTGATAGATAAATTTTGGTAAAAATTGTTGCATCTTCTCAAGTGAAAATTTGAGCAATTGCTTCAGAGTAAAAATTTTGATAGTGTTTGCATTTCTTGACTAAATGATTCAGATGTTTACGTATTACTACTACTACTACTACTAACAATTCACCGCAGCACCAAGCCGCCAGAGGCCAACACAGCTACGCACTCTCCTCCTCCATCGCAATCTATTCGCATCCCTCTTTACACCCTCCCAGAAAGTCCCCATTTTCCTTAAATTTTTCTTTAGGACTTCTTCCCACCCCAACCGCGGAGGACCTGCTTTCTGCCTAGCCCTAGACAGTTGGCCGAAATAGACAATCTGTCATCCTGCATCCGCAGAACGTACCCTGGCCATCTGAGTCTTTCTCTCATTATAGGCCTAGAAAGCGGGATTGAACCACACCAACTTACTCCGCGCTTACTTATTACTCAATGCTTAGCTATTGTTTTAAAACGTTTATGATTGAGACAGCAGTATTCAAATCCGAGACGCTCTAATTTTTTAGATATGACGGGATTAAAGAAAAAATCGGGCATGTGTCCAAATAGTTGAGTTATTTCCGCAAAACCTTTTCACTTTTGAAACAAATCAAGTCCTATAAAGGGCCTGGAAATCTCCCAAAAGTAACAAATTCCTGTAGGCAAAGCACCGGTAGAAGCTGATAGTAGTTTATGTTAGAAGCCTGCTAATTGTCACAATTACTCTGCTTTGCATTAATTTTTTTCATTTCAAGAGAAAACAAATTGTTAAAAAAGCTTAATTACCATGTTATTATATTGATTTATTTGCATTAATCTTCTCAAAGAAACATCTGTTTATTTCTTTTCTTTTTTCTTGTCGGAAAGCAAATTAGATTTACTACTGATATTTTGCCCCTTTTTGGATTAATCCTAGCTTACTCAATAGAGCCTCTGTTTGTTCTGGGAAGATTTTTCTGGAACACATTCATTGGGCTAGAAAAAAATAACAAGCAATTTTTTACCATTCTTTAATACATTTGTCTAAAAATGTTTAATTTTTACTACTCGAATTTATCTCTACAAAACCATAAATAAAATGAAGGGCAAATTTACACTCTGAATAAAAAGTTTATTGAAATAATGTTCCTACAATGTAAAAAAAAATCCCCACACAATAGTTATTTCTAACAAAACTAACTCTTTAAACGACTTAAATAGCATTTAATAAATTCACACGAACATTATCAACAAAATAGTGGAACAATGAAAGGACGTAGATACCCTTTCCAAAGGATGTAAGAAGGCCTTTCTAAAATGTGAGTTAAGGCTAATCATCGTGTTTTGTATCCAATATTATTCTTTCAATTCCAAGAAATCGTGAATGACAGTCGTTATTTGGAAGATTTTGGACTGGATTTCTCTCTGATAATTTCTTAATGAAAAAGGGAAAAATGTGGATTTTAAGTTTTCTTTTCATATGTCAAAAAAATAAATAGTTATTGGAGTGTGTTGAAGCATAACGCAAGAAAGATTAAATTAGTTCTCTTTTTCGTCGATTTTACCAGTATTTTGGATAAAGTATTGGTTGTGGAATTTTTAAACTCGTTTTTGAGGGATAAAAAATCTTTCAATTTTCAATATTTTTGTTGCTATATGTCAGAAAACTCGCTGTAGGTGTTGGAGTTAAGGACGGACTGTAGCTTCTGTAATTTTCAACTATTATACCGAGTGTCATTCCATCACAAAAAAATTGAAAATGAAGAAGAATGAAGTTCATTCTGAATAATAATTCGGAAAACGACTTCGTTATTACTTTATTTTTTCACTGTTTGTCATTTGGTAGCATTATTTTGTTGCTCAAGCAATCATTGTGAACTGTTACTATGAACAGGGTTTTATCTATCGCTGTGAGATTCTAGCAGTGGTGCCATTCGGATTTGTTGCGTCTCTTTCAAAATTGAGCGGGAATAAAATCGAGGATTCTTCTCAATAAAATTCAGGATTCTTCTCAGTAACATTGAGAAGAAGATTTATAATGAAATTCCTGAAAATTAAAGAAAGAAGTTAGTAAAGAAAATCTTGTTCGCACATGGGGCAAATGGATTGCTAAAAGGGTTTTAATTTTTAGCACTTTTAAGTTAAATTTAATCAATTTTCTTGAGCAGGAAGAAAAAAAAGGTATACTGGTGCTCTTTAAAGTTGAATTCACGTGCAGCTTAGCTAAACAAAAAAGTGTAGAAACAGTCATTATCTACTAATCATAATTGTTTTATTTTCCTAAGCAGTCCTGGTTTATTCAAACTGATGAGGATTAGAAAATAAATGTCTAGCTACACTCAAGTATCCACGGGGCTTAATCGAAGATTACTATAATGAACATGCTGATAACAA
The DNA here is from genome assembly GCF_049724085.1 of Artemia sp. Qi Xiang Cuo. Taxonomy (NCBI): domain Eukaryota; kingdom Metazoa; phylum Arthropoda; class Branchiopoda; order Anostraca; family Artemiidae; genus Artemia; species Artemia sp. Qi Xiang Cuo. The sequence continues at coordinate 59,202,398 of NC_142800.1, forward strand.
ACTGAAAACCCCAACTTAAAATTGATTTTTAGAACAGTGAATTTGTTTTTAGGATAATTTAGATTGGGTCAAATGCCATGGAGTAACTACTCTGGTTACTGTCGTTATTGAGGAAAGCCCGTCTTGCCTGAAAGACAGGTATCTGTTGAGGAAAAATTAGGAATCGCAATCCTCTCCCAGTTTTTTGTAACTGATATAAATGCCTAGGTGCAACTGATATAAATGCTAAAAGTCGAATTTTTGAAATAACTATGCTCCTTAGGTGTTTTTCCATTCCTTTTTTTTTCAGACAAAATAGAAATATCAATTGGGAACTCTAGGCTTAGAGAACAGATTACCTATAGAGGCCTAAGTTTGTGGAATCTTGGGATTATCGATTCCTGTAGGGCCTAAACTAAATGAAAAATAAGCAAAGTTTGAATGTTGTAGGTTTAACAGTCAATTTTCTTTAACTAGATTCGAAATTGTAAATTTACATAAAATCAATGTTGATCGGGTAATTTCGTTTCAGTTGTTGGAAAAAAAAACTCTTGAGTGCATAACTTCCATAATTGTTGTAACAATAGTTATAACGTTTGAAAGAGGAAGCCGCAGCCAAGAATAACTAAAATTTTCAAAACTTGTTTGGGAAAAAAACTTTCTACTCAGAAAAACTTTTTGTCTAAAGTGATTGAATGAAACTAACTGTTTTTTTGTAAATTTTCATAGTGAAAGTTTATTTTCCAAACAAATTTATGAGGAGTTGAAAAAAGAGCATAAAATCCCTCGAACCTGGTGATGGGTCGAAATGAAAAGCCCATCATTGGAATCACTATAGTCTACAACCTTAGACACGAGGATTACGGTTCCCACCTTGAAGAACAAGAAACATTACTTTTTTGCCATGGTAGCAGAAATGTGTCTCCTTTTTTCAGAGGTGATTGTACCGAACGCGTAGTCGTAGAACATTGGGAAAGGGGTTATTTACCGGAAATGGTAATATCTAGTGCTTTTTTCAAGCAACAATAAAGATTGTGTTGCAGCAAGAGGACGCTTTCGGTCATTTTATGCCCCAAAACATCATTTTTCGCCCAAAGAGGGTCTGAATGGCTAGGAATTGAGATTCTAGTGTATCTTTCATGGACTACATATGACTCTATTTGTGTGTCAAAGTAGCACATATCTTTTGGGAATTCTTAAGGGATATAGGAAGTAAAACCTATATTTAGTGTCTTATCAAAAAATATCAATAAACAAAATTAATTTGAAAACAAACAAAGTTTTTCTTTCGGAAGTAAACCTAGTGCTTTACCGCCAACTGAGCTTACTTGAGTTTTTATTGAATTATGAATATACGCTAAAATTTATTGATATCACGGCCGGTATAGAGCCTTCTAAATTAGTGTTTTACTTTCTGCTAACCGCTTAAAGAACTCTCTGCTCCGGGGAGAACATTTGTTTTTTTTTTATCTCGTTTTTTAGTAAAAAGGTTAGTTTTTAGAATTCTATAGATATTGAAAAATTATTATGAGTCAGTTTAAGCTGGTTTCGTACTATACACATCTTGCGTAATCTGCGAAGCAATAATTGTTGTTTGTTTTAAGTTTCAACTTCGCTCTCTACTTCCGTAAGAAAAACTTAGCTTTTTATAAATTAGTTAATTTTGGATATCTGCGACAAAAATTGTGCGTTAAAAAACATTTGACAAATCTACCTTGTTTTGTTTTGATCGATGAGCGCAAACTTAATAAACTTTAAATAAGATTCGAAAAGAAATTTGTTTTATCCTTATACAAAAAAGAAAAAAAATGCAAATAAAAAAACTGACTTTTCAGCAATTCTTGTGCTGTAATCCCCTAAGGAAAGTCTTCCTACCCTCGCTAAAGCTAGAGTGATCTGGCTTAAATTTTTTTTCGTTTTGGACCAGAAGGAATAGTAAAACTGACAGGAAGTATAATAAAGAAAAAAACTTTTCTTGAAATTTTAAGCCTTTGAAAAGGATTGATTTGCTAAGACTTGACCATTCTTGGCTTATGTAAAATTGTATATCTGCTTAAGTATATATATATATATATATATATATATATATATATATATATATATATATATATATATATATATATATATATATATATATATATATATACATATATAAATCACTTCGCATATTACCTATCCATTGTTATTGCTTACAAATATCACTTGCGTGTGTGTAAAAATATCTTCTTCATTCTTATTATCACATTGTGGAATCTGCAACCTCACGCTTATGTGGCTGGTAAGCTCTTGATTCTTGATGTCCATGAGATAATTCTTCTTCTGGAACTTCCCAGTAAGGCTCGTCGTCGAAAAGGTGCTCCTTTGAGACTGAGCCGAAGAAAGATAAGCGCATAATCAGTCCTAGAATTTAATAAATAGCATGCATAAAAAATAATTTTATATAATATTCAACGAAATAAGTCTTGAAAGGTAAGCGCATAATAAGCGGTAGACTTAGGAAAACTGGTAGGTCAGGAATCCGAAGCTTTAGAGCTCTGTAAAATTTTGATGAAAAAAGGAAAAGGGCAAGAGGTAAATCTAAAGATGGTCGTTGGATCTAGGCTGTCAATACAGCATATTTGTAATAGCTTTGGAACGGCTTGAAAAACGTGTTTAAATTTTAGGCAGAGTGGGATGGACATTAAATTATGCTTTGATGGAAGTGGCGAAAATTATGTCCCAGACTCACCTAAACTTTTTTGTCCTATTGGTCCCTATGGAGTTTAGAATCTATTGGCGTCTAAATAGCGTAGTAATGGCAAAGACACTATGTGGTACCAGGTTATCAAAATAGCGTATCTGCAATATCTCGGGGTTGGATTGACATATCAAGTTCAATATTCAGGTAGTGCAAGGACGTCAAATGTACTGTCAATTTTTACTTGAAGGAGGGGACAAGGGGGACTAAACAATTTATTTTCTCCGACTCATCAACACATTTGTGTACTATAGCCCCTATGCGACCTGTAATTTATTCGTGATGCAGCAGCCAGATAAATCAAAAGAGGCTATGTGTTGCGGGTTGATCACAGCATTGTATTTGCATCACCCTTGGAACGGCTTTCGGGATCAAGTTGAAACTTTCTGAGAGGAGGGGGGGGGGGGCAAATGGTCCTTGAATCTTGTGGTGGGGGCAGAGGGACTTCATTGTTTGTTGTTAGAGGGAAGTGATGCGAGGGTCAACTCATTGGTGTCTCCAATCTTCCTAAACTCTTTGGTATTGTTAGCCAATTAGAATCTCGAACCTATTCATGGGGAAGTAGGGAATAAATCTAACAATAGTATTTGCACGTAGGTCATTAAAATAGCGCGCTTGTAATATATTGGAAACAAGGGAGGAGTCGATTTAAATGTTTCAGAGTGTGTTTGGCAATGGCAAGGGAACGTTAAACATTATGTTTAGGACATGGAAAAGGAGTGTCAAAATTTGTGTCTCCTAAATATTGGTTCGTCCGAAAAAGAGCCGACAATTCTTTCTTAAACGCTTGAAACTATTATCCGTAAGGTAGTAAATCAAGAAAAATGCTTGAAACTTTTATCCGTAAGGTAGTTATGCACAGAAAAAAACTTGAAAAAAAATTGCCTGAAAATGGGTCCAAAGCTTTTGTTTTCTATCAGGTAGGAACTGCTTTTGTGTAAGACTTCCTTCGTAATTCTTTTGTTTATAACAGTTACTGGGCTTTAAATATTTTGATCATTCTTAATCAAAAGACTAAAGATTCAAGACGAACAAAGATGATATTAAATTTTGTGTCCCTAATCGGCTTGAAAATAGCGTTATAAGGTTTATTTGTCGGGTGTACCCCTATGCAGAAAAGAAATTTCAAGCTAATTTTGGCTTTATCGGTTCGTGACTCTGAAAAAAAGCTGAAATTATTTCGTGTCTAATAGGCTTGTAAATTACTGGTCACATACGCAGGGCCAGGTAGACCTCAATGAAAAATAAAATAATGTGTGTCGTCACCAAATCATATTTTGTTTCGTAGACTAGGTCCAGGGGGCCTTAATGAGAAAAATTAATTTTGGATAAAATATGATTGAATCATTTCCTTGCGGTTTTTTTTTACGGTGATCTGCTTTAAAGGTTCCGGCCATGTAGAAAATTCAATCAAACAGTTCGTGGTAACGAACTGTAAGTAAGGAGCGACCTGGCTAATAGTAACTGAAACTCTAAAAAAGAGTTTCGGTTACTACTATATGTTTACATACTCCTAAGGAGTATATTTTTAAGGAAATTATTCTTCTAGTTATTATTGATAATGATTTGTTGTGTATTTGAACTGTCCTAAGATCAAACATGTACAAATTATTGGTTATTGGAAAGTAAACATACGTTATTAGGAGGGTTTTTTCTGGTAGTGAGGAGGAAACGAACAGAAATTATTACGTATATGATTGGGTTCGCCCCCTAGTCAATACCTCGCTCGTTAAGCCAAAGATCTTTTAGTACTTTAATAAGAGCTGTTTATTCTAATTAACGGCCTTTGTGATTAAGGGGTCATTTTTAAAGAATTCGAACGAAATTCGAACTTTAGCGTAAAGAGCGAGGTATTGACTTGGGGGCGAATCCCCTAATATACGTATTAAAAATATATGAATATAGAAGTTCGTTACGTAAGTTAATTCGTAATTTACGTATATTTATTAATAATAAAAACGTTCATAAATAAAATTAAACAACTCCCGAGAAAGCCATTTAACCAAATTAAAGTAAAATTAATATGCAAATTTTGTTTTAATTATTCATGTACGGTGAACCAAAATCAAAACCTGCATTAATTCAAAAACGTTCAGAAATTAAATAAAGAAACAAGTTTTCTTAACTGAAAGTAAGGAGCGACATTGAAACTTAAAACGAACAGAAATTAACGAACAGACTCTTTATCACAAACTCTATTTTTTAAAACAAATAAAATAAACTTCAGCGTAAAGAGCGAGGCGTTGAGGAGGGGACAGCCCCTTTCATATACGAAATAATTTCTGTTTGTTTTAAGTTTTTACATGAATATACTACAAAGGTTGCTTAGTCAGTGAGGATGGCAAGGAATGGGGGGGGGGACTTCAGAGAAACCTAGGCTCTGAAGCGTGATCTGTTTTTAGAATTTGATTTAGCAACCGAGTCATTCAATTTCTAGGTTTCACCGCAGTTTTACGAACAATTCAACTTATGTCAACCTTATGTTAACGACAGATACTTAGTTAATGACGTAAGTGAGACTGGGTTAAAGTAGGTGAGGTTAATGAAGGGGGCAGAAGTTTGATTCAGGCGAAATTATTTTAAAAGTTCCGTGCTTTAGGGCTCCTTTGAAAAACATTCCTTGGGACTTCCGGAAGACGATTGCAATGAAGTTTTTGAAGTATAAATATACTAGCAACAAATTCAGTATAGCGCCTGGTGACTTCATTTAAAAATAGGAAATTTCACAGCAAGTTGGATAATTGGTCTAATAAATCTATGAATTTACAAAATCAACGCTAATTTCTCTTTGTATGTTATGATTTAGTTTACGTTTTTTTTTTTTAATTAAAAAAATTAGTGTCGAAACTCAGTCCCGCACAAAGACAATCTTGTGATTGAGAAAATCTTTGAGATATTAGCTTGAGAAAATCATGGTAGATTAAGTAGGCTAGCTACCTGTAAGCTGGTAGGTCTGTTGGGGACAAAATTCGGCTTTCTTTACCTCCCCTACATTTTAAGAACCTGAAAGACGAGTAGGCAATAGCTTAAAGTAAAGAATAAAAGAAACGCAGTCACAAATACTAGATAGCACTGGTGATATTTCTTTCCGACATAAGCACCAGTTTCCTCTCTCAGAAGTTTCCTATACTCTTTGGGTAATTCTACCAGTGGCTAATCCTACCAGTTGATCTGACAATGAGCTCAACTACCTCTGTCACCTTTACAGCACACCTTCCCTTTGATTCAGGAAGTAGAGTGGGGGGCGCTACTCCGAACAGTACAAAATTCGGTTATCAAAAGAATGTGTCTCCGAACAGGGCTCCATATATGGGCATAGCCTCCCTAGGGAGAACACGTGGTTAATGGGGTCAATGACCTAAAAATCAAAGTGTGTCAACAACAACAACATCGACCTTGACATTCGCTGAGAGCATGCACTTACAACAACAACAACATCGACCATGGAACACCTGTGCTGTCGACCTCAATTCACCTATCGTGAATCAATAATTCCCCTTAGAAACAACAAATTAATTTCCCCTTTCTTGACAGATCAATCAACCAATGACATCATCTGTCAGACTTTAAAAATTTTCGCATAGAAACGATTCTCCAGGAATAGATCCAAGTCATTAATGTCTTTGCCTCGGAAACAACTCTTTTGGTCGAACTCCAAAGGATATTAATAGCCAAAGGCCATGGAAACAATTCCCCAAGAAACATCTTAGCGATGAATTGTTTTAGCGCGGGAATCAGGTTTCTTATTAATTTGAAATGCATTAGCGCAGAGATACCAAAAACAAAAGGAACACGCTGAATTACGTTTAGGGATTATTTGGGCGAAACTGTTGTAGACAGGTTATGAAATTATTTCGGCGAAACAGTTAGAGACATTTTAAAAGATGATTTTTGAAGAGATTTTAGAAGAGAATTTAATGGTGAAACTCTGTGGTCGTTATAATACACAAGTTTCATTTGAACAGTGTTGTGAGGTCCTCTAACCCAACCCCAAAGGGTTCCAATCCTCCTACCCCAACCCCGAAGGAAGCCCCCGGTCCTCAAAGGCCCCCAAGCTCCCAAAGGGCCACTGGCGCCCCCAAAAGCCCACCCAGACCTCCAAAGGCCATCCCCGGGCCCCCCAAAGGCCCATCGAGCTCCCAAAGGACCAACGGGGTCCCAAAGGCCCTCCACCGGTCCCCAAATGTCCCCCAGGCCCCCAACTGCCCCCGGACCTCCAAAGGCCCTCCCTGTGCCCCAAAGGCCATCCCCGGGCCCCCCAAAGGCCCATCGAGCTCCCAAAGGACCAACGGGGTCCCAAAGGCCCTCCACCGGGCCCCAAATGTCCCCCAGGCCCCCAACTGCCCCCCGGACCCCCAAAGGCCCTCCCTGGGCCCCAAAGGCCCTCCCCCGGCCCCCAAAGGTCCGCCGGACCAGAGAAGCGCCGCCGGGATGCGCCGTGGGCCAGGAAAGCGCCGCAGGATATGCCGCAAGGATGCGCCAAGGGTCAGGAAAGCGCCGCAGGGGATGCGCCGCAGGGAGGCACCGCAGGTAAGCGCCGCAGGATGCGCCGCAGGGATGCGCCGCAAAAAAAAGTAAACTAAAAAGTAAAAATTTCGAAATGTTATCCCCCAAACGCCCTCCTCAGACCCCCAAAGGCCCTCCCCTGGTCCTCAAAGGTCCCCCGGGCTCCCAAAGGGCCAACCGGCCCCCAAGGGTCCCCCGGGCCCCTAAAGGTCCTCCCCGGTCTCCAAAGGTCCACTGGGCTCCCAAAGGCCCTCCCCCAGTCCCCAAAGGTCCCCCGGGCTCCCAAAAGACCACTCAATCCTCAAGGGCCCCCGGATCCCCAAACGCCCTCCCTGGGCCCCAAAGGTCCTCCCCCGGTCCCCATACATGCACACAAAAACTTACACACACACAAAAACTTACACACACACACAAAAACTTACACACACACACGAAAACTTACATACACACACACACGAAAACTTACACACACACGCCAAAACTTACACACACACACACACAAAAACTTACACACACACACACACACAAAAACTTACAAATTCACACTAAAACTTACATGCACACAAAAACTTACATTCACACAAAAACTTACACACACACACACACAAAACTTACACACACACACACACTAAAACTCACACACACACGCCAAAAATTACACACAAACAAACAATAACAAACACACACATAAACACAAAATTAAAAAATAACACAAAAAAAACTCACACACACACAAACACGAAAAAAATCTTACAAACACACACACACACAAAAAACAAACACAAACACACAACAAAACAAACACACACAACACAAAAAAAACAAACACAAAAACTTACACACACACACACACACACACACAAACTTAAACACACACACATACACACAAAACTTGCACACACAAAAACTTACACACACACACACACACACAAAATAACACACACACACAAAAAACTTACATCCACACACAAAAGCTTAGACACACAAAAACTTACACACACACACACAAAAACTTAGACCCACACGCAAAAACTTACATGCACACAAAAACTTACATGCACACAAAAAAACTTACACACACACAAAAACTTACACACACCCACAAAAACTTACACACACACAAAAACTAACACACACACACACTCATGAAAACTTACACACACACGCCAAAACTTACACACACACTCAAAAACTTACACACACACACACACAAAAACTGACACCCACACAAAATCTTACACATTCACACGAAAACTTACATTCACACAAAAACTTACATTCACACAAACACTCACACACACACACACACACAAAACTTACACACACACACACACACACGAAAACTCACACACACACTCCAAAACTTACACACACACAAAAACTTACAGACACACACACACACACAAACTTACGCATGAACACAAAAAAAAACTCACACACACACGCACAAAAACTTGCACACACACACACACACACACACACAAAAAACATACACACACACACACGAAAACTAACACACACACGCCAAAACTTACACACACAAAAACATACACACACACACACACACACACAAAAAATAACACATGCTCACGAAAACTTACATGCACACAAATACTTACACACACACACACACACAAAACTTACACACACAAACACACTAAAACTCACACACACACGCCAAAACTTACACACACAAAAAAACTTACACACACACACACAAAAAAACTTACACATGAACACAAAAAAAACTCACACACACACGCACAAAAAATTACACACACACACACACACAAAACTTACACATAAAAACACGAAAACTTAAAAACACACGCCAAAACTTACAAACACAAAAACATAAACATGCACACGAAAACTTACACACACACACACACGAAAACTTACACACGCACTCAAAAAAATAAACAAACACACACACAAACAAACAAAAAAAAACACACAAAAAAAAACAAAAACATACAAAAGATCACTAAAAATAAAAAGCACAAACAATAAAAAAATAATACACAAAACTACACACACACACACACACAAAACTTACACACACACACACACAAAAAAAAAACTTACACACACAAAAACTTACACACACACAAAAACTTACACACACACACACACACACACACAAAAAAAAACTTCAAACCACACAATAAAGATGATACACACACAAACTAAAACGCACACACAAAAACTTACAGACAAACGTAAAAAAGAACATGCACACAAAAACTAAAAAGCACGCAAAAACCTACAAACACGCACAAAAACAAAAACACACACAAAAACTTACACACACACAAAAACTTACACACACACAAACACCCACCCGCACAAACTTACACTTTAACACGAAAACTTGCACGCACACAAAAACTTACACACACACACGTCAACACTTACACACAAAAAATCTTAGACACAAAAAAACTTACACCCAAACGCACACAAAAACTTACACCCGCACGCAAAAATTTACATTCACACAAAAACTTACAGTTAGACAAAAACTTACACACACACAAAAACTAACACACACGCACAAAAACTTACACACAAACAAAAAATTACACACACACACTAAAACTTACGCACACACACACACACACACACACACAAAAAAAAAAACATACACAAGCACACTAAAACTAACAATCACAAAAAAACTAACATGCACACAAAAACTAACACACACACACAAAATCTTAAACGCACACACAAAAACTTACACACACACACACGAAAACAAACAGAAACACACCAACACTTACACACACACACACAAAAACTAAAACACACACATGAAAACTCACACACACACACGAAAACTTACACACACACGCTAAAACTAACACACACACAAAAACTTACACACACACACACACACACACAAAAACTAACACAAGCACATGAAAACTTACATGCACACAAAAACTTACACACACACACACACACACACACACACACAACACACACACACACGCCAAAACTTACACACACACACGCCAAAACTTACACACACACACACACAAAAACTTACACATGCACACGAAAACTTACATGCACACAAAAACTTACATGCACACAAAAACATACACACACACAAAAACATGCACACACACACACAAAACTCACACACACACACACACACACGAAAACTTACACACACACAAAAACTTACACACACACACACACACACACACAAAAAAAAACAAACACAAGAACAAAACAAAAAACTCACAAAAAAACTCACAAAAACATACACACACACACACACACACAAAACTAACAAACCAACACAATAAAAAATACACACAAACGAAAAAACATAAAGACAAAAAAAATTACACACACACACACACACAAACTTAAAAACATACACACAAAAAACTAACCAACACAAACACACACATCCTCTATAAAAAACACACACACTAACTTACTCCCACACAAAAAAGCTTAGACACACAAAAACTTACACACACACACAAAAACTTACACCCACACGAAAAAACTTACATGCACACAAAAACTTACATGCACACACAAACTTAAACACACACACACAAAACTAAAACACACGCAAAAAAAATTAAACGCACACACAAAAACTTACACACACACAAAAACTTACACACACACACACACACACACACACACAAACAAACACATGCACACAAAAAAATACAATCACATAAAAACATACACACACACACACACACGAAAACATACACACACACACGACAAAACTAACAAAAACAAAAGCTTAGACACACAAAAAAAAACAAACACACACACACACACACACACACAAAAACTTGCACACACACTCAAAAACTTACACCCACACGAAAAAACTTACATTCACACAAAAACTTACATTTACACAAAAACTAACACACACACTAAAACTTTCACACACTCAAAAAAACTTACACACACACACACAAAAACTTACACACACACACGAAAACTTACGCACACACACACACACACACACACACATACACACAAAAAACTTACACATGCACACGAAAACTTACATGCACATAAAAACTTACATGCACACAAAAACTAACACACACTCACAAAATCTTACACGCACACACAAAAACTTACACACACACAAGAAAACTTACACACACACACGAAAACTTACACACACACACACAAAAACTTACACACACACACAAAAAAACTTACACACACACACGAAAACTTACACACACAAGCCAAAACTTACACACATACACACACGCAAAAACTTACACATGCACACTAAAACTGACATGCACACAAAAACTTACATGCACACACAAACTTACACACACACACACACACACACACACACAAAAACATACACAAGCACACTAAAAATAAAAAGCACACAAAAACTAACATCCACACAAAAACTTAAACACACACACACAAAAACACAAAACTCACACACACACACACACAAAAACATACAAACACACTAAAAAAAACACACACACACACAAAAACTTACACACACACACACACAAAAACTAAAAAAAGACCACACAAAAAAATCACACACACACGCTCAAAACTAACAAACACACACACACACACACACACAAAACATACAAACACACACACGAAAACACACGCACACACTCAAAAACTTACACACACAAAAACTAAAACACACACACACACACACACACACAAATTAACACTACCACACACAAAAAACTTACACACACACACAAAAACACACAAACTTACAAACAAACACAAAAACTTACACCCACACACAAAAGCTTAGACACACAAAAACTTACACACACACACAAAAACTTACACCCACATGCAAAAACTAACATGCACACAAAAACTTAAATGCACACAAAAACTTACACACACACAAAAACTTACACACACGCACAAAAACTTACACACACACACACACACAAAAACAAACACCCACACACAAAAAATTACACACACACACACACACACTAACACATTCACACTAAAACTAACATTCACACAAAAACTTACACACACACACACACACGAAAACTAACACACACACACGTAAAAACTAACACACACAAAATCTTAGACACACAAAAACTTACACACACACACACAAAAACTTACACCCACACTCAAAAACTTACATGCACACAAAAACCCACATGCACACACAAAATTACACACACACAAAAACTTACACACACTCACAAAAACTTACACACACACAAAAACTAACACACACACACACTAAAACTTACACACACACACTAAAACTTACACACACACAAGCCAAAACTTACACACACACAAAAACTTACACACTCACCATATCACAGTTACATTGTCTTAATTTTTCAAATTTCATATTGAATTTCAGTCGTGAAATGTAAGAGTTGGAATATTTCAGTAGTGACTTGTTGTGCTTTACCTTCTCACAGTTACATTCTCTTGATTTTTCGAAGTTCATTCTGAATTTCTGTCATGAAATGCAAGAGTTGGAAAATTGGGGTCTTAGTCCACCAGCCCGAATGGTGGAAATCCATTAGCTCAGTATTGGGGTCCCAGTCCACCAGCCTGAACGGTGGAAATTCACCAGCTCAGAATTGGGGTCTTAGTCCACCAGCCTGAATGTTGTAAATCCACTTGCTCTATATTGGGGTCCCAGTCCACCTGTATGATTGGTGTAAATTCTCTGTTTAAGTTAGGTTAGTTTAACTTATCATGAGCGCTCATGATAATTTAACCTAACCTTTTCCGGCGAGTATGGTTAGGTTAGGCTAGATTAAGTTAGGTTAGGTTAAGTTAGGTTAGGTTAGCCCATGTACGCTTCACTTAGGTTAGCTTAGGTTAGGTGAGAGACAGGCAAAAGTTAGGTGTATGATTAGGTTAGGTTAGATTAGTTAGGTTAGGTTAAGTTAGGTTAGGCTAGGTTAGCCTACGTACGCGCGCGTACGTAGGCTAACCTAGCCTAACCTAACTTAACCTAACCTAACTTAATCTAACCTAACCTAATCATACACCTAACTTTTTGCCTGTCTCTCAAGTTTTAGTGTGTGTGTGTGTGTGTGAGTTTTGTGTGTGTGTGTGTGTGTGTGTGTAAGTTTTTGTGTGCTTGTAAGTTTTTGTGTGCTTTTTAGTTTTCGTGTGGATGTGTATGTTTTTGTGTGTGTGTGTGTGTGTGTAAGTTTTTGTGTGTGTTTTAGTTTTTGCGTGTGTGTGTAATTTTTAGTGTGTGTGTGTTAGTTTTATTGTGTGTGTGTAAGTTTTTGTGTGTGTGTGTGTGATTTTTTGTGTGTGTGTGTAAGTTTTAGTGTGTGTGTGTGTAATTTTTTTTGTGTGAGTGTAAGATTTTGTGAGTGTGTGTAAGTTTTTGTGTGAATGTAAGTTTTTTTTTGCATGTTATTGTTCGTATGCTTGTGTAAGTTTTTGTGTGTGTGTGTGTGTGTGTGCTTAAGTTTTCGTGTGTGTTTGTAAGTTTTTGTGTGTGTGTGTGTAAGTTTTTGTGCATGTGTGTTAGTTTGAGTGTGTGTGTAAGTTTTTGTTTACTTGTTAGTTTTTGCGTGTTTGTCTAAGTGTTTGTGTGTGTGTGTGTGTGTAAGTTTTTGTGTGTCTATTCTTTTGTGTGTGTATGTTTTGTCGTGTGTGTGTGTCAGTTTTCGTGTGTGTGTGTGTGTGTGTAAGTTTTTGTGTGCATGTAAGTTTTCATGTGCATGTGTAAGTTTTTGTGTGTGTGTGTGTGTGTGTGTGTTTTTGTGTGTGGTGTGTAAGTTTTGTGTGTGTGTGTAAGTTTTTGTGCGTGTGTGTAAGTTTTTGCGTGCATGTAAGTTTTTGTGTGCATGTAAGTTTGCGTGTGGGTGTAAGTTTTTGTGTGTGCGTGTAAGTTTTTGTGTGTCTAAGCTTTTGTGTGTGGGTGTAAGTTTTTTTTGTGTGTGTGTGTGTGTGTGTTTAAGTTTTTTTGTGTGTGTAATTTTTTGTTTGTGTAATTTTTTTGTGTGTGTGTAAGTTTGTGTGTGTGTGTGTGTGTAAGTTTTTGTGTGCATGTAAGTCTTTGTGTGCATGTAAGTTTTCGTGTGCATGTGTAGTGTTTTGTGTGTGTGTGTGTGTGTAAGTTTGTGTGTGTGTGTGTGTGTGTGTGTAAGTTTTGGCGTGTGTGTGTAAGTGTTCGTGTGTGTGTGTGTGTGTGTAAGTTTTCGTGTGCATGTGTAAGTTTTTGTGTGTGTAAGTTTTGGCGTGTGTGTGTAAGTTTTCGTGTGTGTGTGTGTAAGTTTGTGAGTGTGTGTGTGTGTAAGTTTTTGTGCGTGTGTGTGTGAGTTTTTTGTGTTCCTGTGTAAGTTTGTGTGTGTGTGTGTGTGTGTATGATTGTTTGTGTGTTTAAGTTTTGGAGTGTGTGTGTTATATTTCGTTTTTTTTTTTGTTTAATTTTTTTGTGTGTGTGTGTGTGTGTGTAAGTTTTTGTGTGAATGTTATTTTTTGTGTTCATGTAAGTTTTCTTGTGCATGTGTAAGTTTTTGTGTGTGTGTGTGTTAGTTTTTGTGTGTGTTAGTTTTGGCATGTGTGTGTAAATTTTCGTGTGTGTGTGTGTAAGTTTTTTGTTTGTCTGTGTGTGAAAGTTTTTGTGAGTGTGTGTGTTAGTTTTTTTTTGTGTTCATGTGTAAGTTTTTGTGTGTGTGTGTGTGTGTGCATGTTAGTTTTTGTGTGTGTGTAAGTTTTGGCGTGTGTGTGTGAGTTTTCGTGTGTGTGTGTGTGTGTAAGTTTTGTGTGTGTGTGTAAGTTTTTGTGTGCTTGTATGTTTTTGTGTGCATGTAAGTTTTCGTGTGCATGTGTAAGTTTGTGTGTGTGTGTGTGTAAGTTTTTGTGTGTGTGTGTGTGTGTAAGTTTTGGCGTGTGTGTGTAAGTTTTTGAGTGTGTGTGTAAGTTTTCCTGTGTATGTGTGTGTGTAAGTTTTTGTGTGTGTGTGTAAGTTTGTGTGCGTGTGTGTAAGTTTTTGTGTGTGTGTAAGTTTTTTTTTGTGCATGTAAGTTTTTGTGTGCATGTAAGTTTTTGCGTGTGGGTCTAAGTTTTTGTGTGTGTGTGTGTGTAAGTTTATGTGTGTCTAAGCTTTTGTGTGTGGATGTAAGTTTTTTGTGTGTGTGTGTAAGTTTGTGTGTGTGTGTGTGTGTGTAAGTTTTTGTGTGTGCAAGTTTTTTGTGTATGTGTGTGTGTATAAAATTGTGTGTGTGTGTGTGTGTGTGTGTGTGTAAGTTATTGTGTGTGTAAGTTTTGGCGTGTGTGTGTAATTTTTAGTGTGTGTGTGCGTAAGTTATGTGTGTGTGTGTGTGTGTGTTAGTTTTTGTGTGTGTGTGTGTGTGTGTGAGTTTTTTTTGTGTTCATGTGTAAGTTTTTGTGTGTGTGTGTGTGTGTAATTTTTTGTGTGTGTGTAAGTTTTTGAGTGTGTGTGTGAGTGTTCGTGTGTGTGTGTGTGTGTGTAAGTTTTGTGTGTGTGTGTGTGTGTAATTTTTTTTGTGCATGTAAATTTTTTTCTGCATGTAATTTTTCGTGTGATTGTGTTATTTTTTGTGTGTGTGTGTGTGTGTAAGTTTTTGTGTGTGTGTGTGTGTAAGTTTTGATGTGTGTTTGTCAGTTTTCGTGTGTGTGTGTAAGTGTTTGTGTGTGTGTGTAATTTTTGGGGTGTGTTTGTAAGTTTTTGTGTGTGTGTAAGTTTTTGTGTGCATGTATGGGGACCGGGGGAGGACCTTTGGGGCCCAGGGAGGGCGTTTGGGGATCCGGGGGCCCTTGAGGATTGAGTGGTCTTTTGGGTGCCCGGGGGACCTTGGGGAACCGGGGGAGGGCCTTTGGGAGCCCAGTGGACCTTTGGGGACCGGGGAGGACCTTTGGGGGCCCGGGGGACCCTTGGGGGCCGGTTGGCCCTTTGGGAGCCCAGGGGACCTTTGAGGACCAGGGGAGGGCCTTTGGGGTTCTGAGGAGGGCGTTTGGGGGATAACATTTCGAAATTTTTACTTTTTAGTTTACTTTTTTTTGCGGCGCATCCCTGCTGCGCATCCTGCGGCGCTTACCTGCGGTGCCTCCCTGCGGCGCATCCCCTGCGGCGCTTTCCGGACCCGCGGCGCATCCCGGCGGCACATCCTGCGGCGGTTTCCTGGCCCCCGGCGCATCCCGGTGGCGCTTCTCTGGTCCGGGGGACCTTGGGGGGCCGGGGGTGGGCCTTTGGGGCACTGGGAGGGCGTTTGGGGCACAGGGAGGGCCTTTGGAGGTCCGGGGGGCAGTTGGGGGCCTGGGGGACATTTGGGGACCGGTGGAGGGCCTTTGGGACCCCGTTGGTCCTTTGGGAGCTCGATGGGCCTTTGGGGGGCCCGGGGATGGCCTTTGGAGGTCTGGGTGGGCCTTTGGGGGCGCCGGTGGCCCTTTGGGAGCTTGGGGGCCTTTGAGGACCGGGGGCTTCCTTCGGGGTTGGGGTAGGAGGATTGGAACCCTTTGGGGTTGGGTTAGAGGACCTCACAACACTGTTCAAATGAAACTTGTGTATTATAACGACCACAGAGTTTCACCATTAAATTCTCTTCTAAAATCTCTTCAAAAATCCTCTTTTAAAATGTATCTAACTGTTTCTCCGAAATAGTTCAATAACATTTATAAAAAAGTTTAGACAAAATAATCACAAAACGTAATTCAGCGTGTTCCATTTGTTATTGGCATCTCTGCGCTAATGCATTTCAAATTAATAAGAAACCTGATTCCCGCGCTAAAACAATTCATCGCTAAGATGTTTCTTGGAGAATTGTTTCCATGGCCTTTGGCTATTAATATCCTTTGGAGTTCGACCAAAAGAGTTGTTTCCGAGGCAAAGACATTAATGACTTGGATCTATTCCTGGAGAATCGTTTCTATGCGAAAATTTTTAAAGTCTGACAGATGATGTCATTGGTTGATTGATCTGTCAAGAAAGGGGAAATTAATTTGTTGTTTCTAAGGGGAATTATTGATTCACGATAGGTGAATTGAGGTCGACAGCACAGGTGTTCCATGGTCGATGTTGTTGTTGTTGTAAGTGCATGCTCTCAGCGAATGTCAAGGTCGATGTTGTTGTTGTTGACACACTTTGATTTTTAGGTCATTGACCCCATTAACCACGTGTTCTCCCTAGGGAGGCTATGCCCATATATGGAGCCCTGTTCGGAGACACATTCTTTTGATAACCGAATTTTGTACTGTTCGGAGTAGCGCCCCCCACTCTACTTCAGGACACGAAAGATCCAGTACACGAATTTAATTTCTAATTACAAATTCGAAATTACATTTTAACTTGTTAAAAGCACATAATATCTTGATCAATAAGCAAAATTAAATTAAAAAAAACAAGTTTTTCTTCAACTGAAAGTAAGGAGCAACATCAAAACTTAAAACGAAGATAAATTGTTACGTATATGGGGGGGGGGGGTTCATCCCCTCGTCAATACCTCGCTATTTACGCTAAAGTTCGAATTGTGTTCCAATTCTTTAAGAATGAACCCTGAATCACAAAGACCGTTTAATTAGAATAAATAACTCTTTTGAAAGTACTAAACAAAACTTTTGCGTCAAGAGCGAGGTATTGACGAGGGAGCAAACCCTCTCATATACGTAATAATTTCTGTTCTTTTAAGTTTTAATGTTGCTCCCAACTTTCAGTTGAAAAAACTTGTTTTTTTATTTAATTTCTGATGTTTTTTAAAGAAATACTAGGAAATCTAGCACCCCTTTCGAAGAAATTCCTTACTCCCATGAGAAATTCCTCCATGGAAAGATCCTCCCATGTAACCCCCTCCCCCTGAACCCCCCACCAGAAAAAATCCCCCTGAAAATGTCTGTAAACTTCCTAATAACCAATACTATATGTAAATAATGGGTAAGGTTCATTACTTGTAGCCCTTCCCCCGGGGACTGTGGGGGATTAAGTCGTCCTCAGAGATATAATTATTAGATGTTTTGACTATGCTGATCAAAATTGCTATTTAAAAATTTTGATCCGGTGACTTTGGGAAAAATGAGCGTGGGAGGGGGCCTAATTGCCCTCCATTTTTTTTTCCCTTAAAGGGGCATTAGAAATTTTACTTTCCGTTCGAATGAGCCCTTTTGCGACATTCTAGGACCACTCGGTCGATATGATCACCCCTAGGACCCCTCCCCCGCAAAAAAAATAAAATAAAAAAATAAACACGCATCCGTGATCTTTCTTCTGGCAAAAAAAATGCATAATTCCACATTTTTGCAGATAGGAGCGTGAAACCTCTACAGCGGGGTTCTTTGATACGTTAAATCTATACTCTCATCTTAAACTGCTGAAGATCTAACTTTCTTAAGCTTTCCATTCACTTTGGAACTACCATGAAGTTACCTCTGAATTATTCAATTCTTAGTTACCTGTTAAAAGACCTCCAACAATGCTAATAGCAAGAGTCACTAAGAGGACAACAATTTGATAAGCGGCTTGCTCTGAGGCACTTCTGTTCAATCCAGGTTCAATGTCTGGTAGATGATTACGAACGCCAAGCAAATCTTCTGTCCCGTCCAAGGGGGCTCTTGCAGGAAATATTCTATACAAACTACAAGAGAGAATAATACGTATAATATTTTGAATATAAGCCATCAAGATTTTGATTTAACTTAATTGACTTAAAGTTTAAAGTAAAAAATTCTTACAAATCATCATTGCCACAAAGGTAAATAGCTCTAATCTATAAACTCCGGGCTTCGGTCTATTTCCAAGGTTTTGAAATGCTTCCAAAATTTGAAAAAATGGGAGCGGGCTAAATTATATTTTCAGTCATTATTGCCTATGATTTGTTTAGGTTTTTGAAACATTTCATGTGCATCTGAACACCATCGCTATGATTTTTAACTAACATCTTTTAAGTTATCTAAAAAGTTCTAAGTTTTTACAATCTTACAGTCAGTTAAGGTTATACGGTGCCTTGAAGAATATCCCTATCTCTTCCATTATAAAGTTTTAGTTTGAGTGGCCAAACTTTTGATTTGATTGGGCGGTGTTGCCCTAACTTGTAGAACCTGGATAAAAAGTCCGAATAGATGACATAGCATTAAAAGCCAATACCTAGTTTACCGTGGATTTTAGAAAAAAACTGTTTAGGGTTTTGGGATATTCAGTTTTCATGAAATCTACATGATCAGAAAGTATGGTTTTTTTTTTCGATTACATGGAGTAAAATCTCCTTTTTAAATATCAGGGAAGAGCAGTCCCAAAAATATTCAAGTATACCCGTTAGGAAAAGTCTAAAAATTAACTCAATGGAATTGTCATTTGAGTAGTTTGGCCGCTTTGGGAGTTCTATGTGGTGTCATCCGCTTTCATTGACAAGCTCGCTGACAAAAGGACGTAAACTTTCCCCGTATTTTCAGTCCAAGCCGTAATTCTCGTCCCCTGTGAAAATTTGATAATGGGCTCTTTGTCTTTGTGACAGTCGGCCAATACTGAAGCTCGGAAAATGGTTTTTAAGGTACCGTATCCCCCTTTGTTCAATTTTATCAAAGTATATCAAGCGAAACAGCTTTTAATTCCCCTGACACTCTGTGTTGAAGGATTTTAAGGTCTCTGTTGCATTTTTCTTCTTCACTGTCGGTAGTGGAATGCATGATCATGGGCAGTGTGGAGAGGGCTCGTTTTATCGCAAATTCTGAGATCTTGTCCACTATTTCAATGGTAAAATGGATCAAATGGTACCTTCTGCTTTCTGAAAGTCAGCTGGGTGTTCAGCATTCATGCCAGCTTCACTAGTAAAATATAATGAAAATATGATATTTCTGCCCATAAGACCTTGTCTAGCTAGTATATTCGAAAACCTTATGTTAATTGAAAGATATCTCGCTTATATTTTCCTGCTATTCTTAGCAGTTTGCCTTCTCGTAGAAATGTACGTTTTTTTTTTGTTTTTTTTTTTGTTTTTTTTTTTTTTTTTTTCGTGCTGTTTTGTCCAAAAAGTATGCATTTTTTTCTTCGTGCAATTTTTTTTTAATAGCTCTAATGAATTTAAAATGACTCACTTGTAAGAATATTCATCCAGCGTTGCCGATGCGGCTACTATAGATCCTACAATCCCTGCTAAAATTCCTGGCATTCCGTGCAAATTATGAACTCCACAAGTATCATGAATGCCTAAGGATTTGGAAATTCTTGGCTGAAAAACGTAAAAAGATACCATTTAGAAAAATTAGAAATCAGGAAAAATATTTAAAAATTAAAAAAAGGACAACAATTTTTGGCATGTTTAAAATTATGGCACTGCAAAACGGAAGCCCAGGAAAATCTAAAACACGGGGAAATTCACCATTTCCAATAGTATGGCAAACGATATGCATCTTTTCTATCAAAAAATTTTCAAACCTTTATCTTTTCTTGGGAAAATTTAAACACTTATATGTAACAGGAAACTTTTTTTTTGTTCACCCCTTTGTAATAGCCTACTAACATAACATTCATTTACCATGTAAGTATTTTCTCCTCAAATCTAAAACCATTTTTATTTCATTGCTAAAATTGATAGACTAATCGACAATCTCGTAGATAAAACTAAGAGGATCGGACAAGTATTACTGAAGCCATACCTTAATTTTATTTTCAACCAATTAAACGCAGTAATTTTAATCTGTCAAATCTTCATAGATTAATGTTATCCTAAAATAGTTGTTGTCAAACAGTTCGTGGTAACGAACTGTAAGTAAGGAGCGACCCGGCTCAATGGTAAGCGAAACTCTAGAAAACGGGTTTTTGATACCAATAGATATACCAAAAGAATCAGATTTCAATGCTGATTTCAAATATATAACTTTCATCAAGTTTAGTGCTACCCATCAAAAGTTACGCACCTGAGAAAATTTGGCTGATTTTCAAAAAAAGGGGAAAAGACCCTCTAAAAGCTATAGAACCTTAATGAAAATCACACCATCATATTCAGCGTATCAGAGAACCCTACTGCAGAGGTTTCAAGCTCCTATATGCAAAAAAGTGGAATTTTACATTTTTTGCCAGAAGAAAGATCACTGATGCGTGTTTACTTGTTCTTTTGTTTGTTTGTTTGATTTTTTCCCCAAGGGTGATTGTATCGACCCAGTGGTCCTAGAATATCATGGGAGGGCTCATTTGAACGGAAAATAAAAGTTTTACTGCCATTTATAAGTGATAAAAAAAAATAGAGGGCAACTAGGCCCCCTCCAACGCTTATTTTTTCCCAAAGTCATCCAATAAACATTTTAAGACATCCGTTTTGTTCAAAATCGTCGAATATATGATAAATATTTCTGTTAGGATGACTTAATCCCCCGAATTTCCCAGAGGGAGGGCTAAAAGTTATGAACTTTACCCAATGTTAACATATAGTATTGGTTATTGGGAAGTATACAGAAGTTTTCAGGAGGTTTTTTTCTGGTAGTGGGAGGGAACGGTGGGTCGGTGGGTATGTTGGAGGATCTGTTCATGAAGGAAGTTTTCATGGGGGAAGGGAAATTGCCATGAAGGGGGCGCCGGACTTGCCAGCATTATTTATTGGTTATTGGGGAGTATACAACCATTTTCAGGAAGGATTTTTTCTGGAGGGGGGGGCTAGAGGAGGGGGTTACTCTGGAGAATATTTCCGTGGAGGATGTTTCTTTGGGGTAAGGGACATTTCTATGAAGGGGGCGCCGGATTTCCAAGCATTATTTAAGAAACGATCAGAAATTAAATAAAAAAAAACAAGTTTTTTTAACTGAAATGTAAGAATGAACATTAGGACTTAAAACGAACAGAAATTATAACATATGGGAGAGGGTTTTCCCCCATGTAAAGACCTCGATCATGTTACTAAAGTTTTAGTTTTAGCGTTTTAAACTTTGTGAGCTCTTCGATAGACACCTGTGCATTTACAAGGTGTGTGTATCAATTTTTTTTTTAACTCTTTTATCACATATCGTGGGATTGTCTAAGGGAAGAACCCCTTCATATAAGTAATAACATATACGTAATAAAAAAAAACAATAAAAAAACAAGCGATACGGCTCAATAGTAATCGAAACTTTTAAAAACGAAATTTTGATGTCTATAAATGTATCAAAAGAATGTGTTTATAATGCTAATCCTAAATATATAAATTTTATTAAGTTTAGTATTACTCATCAAAGGCTACAAGCCTGAGAAAATTTGTTCGATTTTTTAAATAGGGGGTAAAACTCCCCCAAAAGTGAAAGAATTTTAATGAAAATCACACCGTCAGATTCAGCGTATCCCAAAACCCTATTACATAGGCTTCAAGCTCATATCTGCAAAAATCTGCAACTTTGTATTTTTTGCCAGAAGAAAAATATACGAATATAGAAGTTAGTTACGTAAGTTAATTTGTAAAGACATCCATTTAGCAAAAGAAAAGTAAAATTTTTATACAAATAAAAGCTGCATTAACTAAAAAACGATCAGAAATTAAATAAAAAAAACAAGTTTTTTAAACTGAAAGTAAGGAGCGACATTAAAACTTAAAACGAACAGAAATTATTCCGTATATGAAAGGGGCTGTCCCCTCCTCAACGCCTCGCTCTTTACGCTAAAGTTTGACTCTGTCTCACAACTTTATTTTTTAAAACAATAAAAAACTTTAGCGTAAAGAGCGAGGCGTTGAGGAGGGGACAGCCCCTTTCATATACGGAATAATGTCGCTCCTTACTTTCAGTTTAAAAAACTTGTTTTTTTTATTTTCTAAAAGTAAAAAAGAATTGCACTTTCCTTAAAGACGGTCTCGAAAAACATGATTTTTTTTATTAACTTTATTCCTTATTTCCTGACAACCGGTCCGCGCTGTTATTTGAGAGTGTACCATGTATTCAAGCCAAGGGCGGATCCAGGATTTTTTTTTCAGGGGGGGGGGGTACTAATTTTTGACTCAGTTTTTGACTAATTTTACTGATTTTTACCTAGGTTTTACTAATTTTCGACTTATTTTCGACTCGGTCAAAAATTTCGGGGGGGGTCAAACCGGGTAACCCCCCCCCCCCCCTGGATACGGCCTTGATACAAGCTAGTGTTGGGTTATCATACCCGAAAACACACAAAATTGAAACCAATCTATGTTGTCACTTATAAAATTAGAGCATGTACAAATGAAATTTACGTTACTTTGCGCCAAAACAACACCAAACAATTATTTCTGATTTACTTAATCTTGAAAAAAAGTTTTGTTCTATCTTTATCATTGAGTGAACACCATAAAATGCCTTACTAATAATTGAGAAACTCCGTCATTACGTTATATTTTTGTTTTCTTCCGCAATTTCTTGAATGAAGATAAATTCTCCTACCTAACATATGCCGAAAATGTGTAAAAAGGTAGTGTATAGGTGCTGTCACAAGAAAATGAACAGAGTGTTGCTTACAAGTCACTCTACACCCTAGAGAATAAATCCCTCAAAAATAAAATTTTTCAGCCTTCTAGCTTAGCTGTAATGCTTAGCCTTCTAAAATTCTTGATCAATTTCTCCTTGGCTCTAGGTACCTGCCTTTAAAATTTCAAATTAATGTACAATCTTAGATGTCGAAGGTTGGTAGGACTTGGAAGAAGCGTGTACCTCTGAAAACCAATTTACTCAGACTCCCAAAATTGCTTGCCCTATAACTTTTAAGTTATTATGAGAATATGCTTGCCCTATAACTTTTAAGTTATTATGAGAATTTTATGTTAAGGTTGGAGGAAGAAAGTGTCGGTCTAAAAATCATCATTCTCTTGTCCCATTGGCCCTAGGTGCTGTCTTACAAATTTCAAGCCAATCATATATTGAAAATCAATGCACGGGTCAGATTTACTTAAGATGTAACATGATAACTTTTCTGCTAAAAAGCTGGAGTTCAGAGGAGCGGGGGCGTTTGAGGGCAACCGGGTTAGATTTGTTGCTATATGCATATAGATTAAAAATTCTTGTTTGACTATGACTCAAACAGGAGATTTGAGGGGGTTCTGGTTCACTTATACCTTGTACCAACCTCATTTATGCCTCATCTTCAATAATACCAACTGAAAATATAATGTGGTTATGTTACAAACCAGGTGCAAAATGTTTACTTTTCTGCTAGAAATTTAGCAGTAAAAAAGGGGGTTTTGGATGGGCAATGGGCAAACATTACGCTATCACTATTATATATTAAAATCTCTTATTTAATTTCACTTCAAACAAGGCATAATATGTCCGCCGTTTTACAAAAAAGTCTAATGAGAGGGGAGAAGGAGGTTTTAAGGTCCATGAGCCACTTTTCGCCTCCGATTCTATCGATTCCAAGTCCTTGTACGATTCTGTCTCAAAAATGATACAACCTGACTACCCGTATATTAAAAAGCTCGCAAATGGACAGGATCAAGGTTCTAAAAGGACAAGGTCTCAGTTGGGTCCAGTGATCATGCTGATTGAAAAACCTTTAAGATTCTCGTTCCAAAAAGAAAGAATAAGCCTACCTTTCTGCTGATAAGTGGCCAGGGGAATGTTAGAGGGCCACAGCCGAGTTTGACTATCGAATCATGCAGATTAAAAAACCTTATACGAATCCGTTTGAACTTAGTTGCAGGCAGGTATGGATCCATGATTTTTTTTTTGGGGGGGGGGGCGCAAAATAGGTTGGTCCGAAAAAAAAATTTAGGGGGGGAGCGCAAATTAGATTGATCCGATAAAATTGTGTTAGGAGCAAGTTTAGTTAACGCAAACTTGAGTTAATTAAGTAAATTACACTACTTTAGACTACGCTAGGGGGTGCGCGTCCCCCACGCCCTCCCCCCCCCCTGGATCCGCCACTGGTTGCAGGTTGATAGTAGAAGGGGACTGGGCTAGAAAAAAGCTATGGATTCATTTTGTGGCTTCAACTTGTTTTGAAACGAATCAGGACTTAGCCCGGTGGTGTTGAAAGCAATATCCATTTTTTTCCTATATTAAAAAAAAACTTTCCGAAAAAGAAGTTTTTTAAATAAAAGCTAAAATCCTGATAAGCTTACTATAAGAAGGAGTTAAAATCTCCAACATCTAAAATTTAAAGCCAACATTGGCTCTTGCCGGGAAATGGATAAAACCCAAAATGACCAGGCATCATACATGAAATTACTACAAAAAACATGCAACAGGTACTAATATAAATGAATAAATAAATCTTAAAACCAATACAGCTTTAACTGAATATGTAGACCAAGCTTAAAACAAACAAAAAGGTTTTGCTATTGAATTATAAATGAAACCCAAAACGAACAGAAATCATGGCAAAAAACACACAATAGGCACCAATATAAACGAATAAATAAATCTTAAGACGACTGAAACTTAAATTAATGTGCAAATCAAGCTTGAAACGAACAAAAATCACTACAAACAAGAGTTGGGGTTTTGCCTCCTTCTCTCACTTTAAAATTCTAAAACCTACTGTGTCATTGGCGCTTTACTGAAAATGATATGTGTTTTGAACAGTCTTGAAAGCACAAATAAAATCAAACTGAAGTTTGATAAATAATGCTATTAATTGTTGAAAGATCATCCGTTCAAGATTTAGTTTCACTGTAATTTTATTTACATTTCCAATGCTGTAATAACTGGAAAAAAAATATTTGGAATATAATTTGTTTTCAGTGAAGCAAGCATCAATGACATAGTAGGCTTTAGACTTTTTCAGTTATAGAATGGGGCAGTATCCAAACTTCTGTTTGTACTGAAGCTATATTGGTTTTGAACAGTCTTGGAAAGAATTAATAAAATTAAACTGAATATTTGACATATAATGATATTACTTGCTGAAAGGCCATCAGTTCAAAATTTGATTATACTGTATTTTTTATAATTATTTCTTATGTTGTAATAAGTACAAAAGAAACTATTTGTAACCTAATTTGTTTTTAGTAAAGTGCTAATGACGTAGTAGGTTTTAGACTTTTACAGTTAGAGAAAGAGGCAAAACCCAAACTCTTGTTTGGAATGACTTCTGTTCGTTTCAAGCTTAATTTGAATATTCAATTTACATTTCACTCTTCTTAAGATTTATTTATTCATTTACGTTACTGCGTATTGTGTGTTTTTTTTTTGCTATGATTTCTTTTCGCGTTGAGTTTCATTTATAGTTCAATAGCGAAATATTTTTGTATGTTTTAAGCTTGGTCTGCATATACAATTAAAGCTTTACTGGTTTTAAGGTTTATTTATTCATTTATTTTAGTACCTGTTGTATGTTTTTTGCTGTGATTATTTATTTCATTTCTGTTTGTTTTGGGTTTCATTTATTCTTTTAATAGTAATTTCTGATCGTTTTGAGTTTGAGTTATTGGAGATTTCTATTTTGTTATCTTGGTTTTATTATCTGATCTTTTAACTATTTTTTTTTTTTTTGCAAACTGGCTATCTCAAAATTTTTATCGGATGCATTTGGAGATAAAGGGCGTTTGGGGATTGTTGCCCTCCGATTACTTTTGACTCTTAGAAAGAGTACTAGAACTTCCGATTTTTAATTGAATTGGCCCCCTCCGAAGTTTATACAACTACCCCTTCTATATGAAGTGCCTCTGGGGAAAAAAATTAATAATAATAAAACATCGGAGCCGTATTGCCTCTACTATAGGCTACTCTATAGCGTTGCCTATGATCTACCACAGCAGTAAAGGTCTCAACCGTTTCAAAATTATAAGATTTATTTCAAAATAAGAAGATAGAGGCACAAGCCTGTATTCGCATTATATTATTATTATTATTAAAATTTTTAGAATAATATACCTCATGAAAAAGTTTAAAGAAAACTGATGTAATATTCTTCATTTGCTCTTCACGGGTCATTGGTCAACATTAAAAAAACATGACTTCTCTTAGTGCAAACACTGATTTTCTTGTCACGGGCCTGCTATTTAATATCTGTAGTATTAACGACGAAAGATTTTTTTTCAAATTTCCTTAGCTATGAGAGAACTGTTAAAGTTTGTGTGGCACAAGTGATACCCTATCTCTGCCTTTGAATTAAAATCAAGCTGGTGGACTGTGATGAAAAAGTTGCATAAGAATTGTATAAAAATGATGTCATTTCACTTGTTGAAAGGTAGTCTATCATCCACCTATCCTAGGGAAGTACTAAGGTAGATAGGAATGACATGCGAGTAATTCAAATAGTCTATGAGTTTCTAAAAGTCATTTGAAGGCAATTGGAGATGGGGATGATCGAGATTTTTGGGTTGACTCATGACGGACAATGTCCAGTGGAACTATATGAAAAACGGGGAACTGAATTTGCCTGGACTCATAGGCGAACTATTGACCTAAGGACAAGGTCGTACCCATAGGGGGAGGGGGGGTTAGGGGGTTTGAACCCCTCCCCCCCCCCCGAAATGTTTTTTTTTACTTGTAAAAACGTAACAAATATATATATAAAAAATTTGTATGCGTTTTTTGAGTTTGTTTTTGTGTACCCCCCCCCCAAAAAAAAAAAATCTTTGAGTAAAACACCCTCCGAAAAAAAATCCTGGATATGGCCTTGCCTAAGGATAATAGGCTTAATAACTTGTCCGAAGTCACAAATAAAAATGGTTCGTAACAATAAATGTTAGTACTCTTATACCTGCAGGAAAAGGCCCCCTTTTGCGCATCTTAAGTACTTTAGATTTTAGCTCTAGCTTCAGTTTGGAACTGGAGACTGCTTTATTTGAACTTCCCACTCGAAAGCAGAAGTTTGGCTCGAGGAAACAAAAGCTCGGTTGAAAACTTCATATAGTCTTCCTATAAACTACAAAACTTGGTGGAATTATAAATTTCTTGTCTAGAACAGAACCAATAAATAAAGATTCAACGAACGTCCCCCTTTCTCTTTCTTCCATCTTTCCCCCTTGTTATTCTTTCCACCAATTCACTCTCTCTTACTTTCTCCATTTCTTGTTCTCTATCTTTCCTTTTACAAGTCTCCAAACCTCGTGCTTATTGCACCCTTTCCCATCACACTTATATGTTGAAATAAAATTTAAAGAGTTTCTTCTTATGCCCTTCTGGTCTACTTACAGTTAGGTATCTATATCCTAGAACGGAAATTGTGGCAGCAGTTGCACCAACTATCATGGCACCAAATGGATGAACCATCATATCAGCAGCAGTCCCAATGGCAACACCACCTGCAAGCGTGGAATTCTGGATGTGAACCTAAAATAGATACAGACGTAGAATGTTAGTCTGCATAAAAAATAGGTAGTTGTTCGCAGCAGTCAATGTTTTAACGTCAAAAAGGTGCCACTCTTGAATAGGAAATTTGTCTAGGGGACATTACAACGAATATAGACTGAAAAAATCAAAATATCAAAGGCAGTGCTGTGAAATGAATTCCATGTGTTAGGTTATTTTTTCCCCAAGCCAGTTTTTATGGAAGGAGTTGTCGTAAAATCTTTGAAAGGGGCCTTTTTTAAGAGTCAAAAGTTATTGGTGGGTTACCAGCCCCTTCTCATTCCCCTTTTAGCTCCTGCTGAACTCCAAAAGATTTCTAATCAAAATTGTAAGATTGCCATTTTTTCATCATAGCTGAAAGTTCCAATAACTATGCCTCCAGAGATGGTACGACCCCACAGCCTCTGGATCAAGGGCTATAAATAATGTGACTTGACCATTGTTTACGAATAAGTTCTATCGTAGTGATCGAGCTTTCTGCCCCTTTTCTTTCTCTTTTCAAATAAATGACCTGTTTTCCTTTTCTTAATTACATTTGCTTGGATTTGCCTATAATACAATTTTCAATTGTAAGCTAAACTCTCGTCGTCAAGGCAACCATTTTGCAAGAGAAAATAAGTTGACTGGGTCACAATTCTGTATGAGTCATCACATGGGCTTGCTAGATCTTGAGACATTGATTCTTAATATATGCGTAGGGCAAATTCAATTGAGATACTTGATACATTAGATTGGCCCAGGTCACACTGAGCCACGCCCTAAGTGCCATGATTCTTTTGTGTATTCGAGTATTATTGTTTTAGTCTAGGCTACTTTGAGACTCCGTTTAGGGAGTCTGTCTTGAGAGTTGTAGGTGCGTGTTTTGTGACCTTTTGGAAGAATACAAGTAAACTATTTTCTACAGCCATCTGAGATTATTTTTCCAGGGGGTAGAAAAAAGAGTTTGCGATAATTACCGGCACTAGTGTATTGACATGGGGGCCGTTTACCCTCCAAAGTGGTTTTTTTTACCAAGGCACTTCGTGGAAGGAATTGTCTTGTAAACTTTTAAACCAGCTCATTCGATTGGAAATTGAAAGTTCTAGTGCCCTTTTCAAGGGTCAAAAGTAATTTGAGGGCAACTAACATGCCTCCCATGTACCTTTCCCCCCAAAGAAATCCGATCAAAATTTTGAGATAGTCCTCTTGTTCAGCGTAGTTAAAATATCCGACAACTGTGTCTCTGGGAATGACAAACCAGCCATAGCTCTTATGGCAAGGGCTGTAAGCTATACATTTCTCCCATTTTTTACATAAAGTATTTGTTGTCGGGAAAAGGGGGGGGGGTGTTTGACCTTTTGTGTCTGAAAAGACCAAAGCGATTAAGGTGAAGTTTTTGGTGAAAGTGTCTGGGGGGAGTGTTGAACTAAATCAAAATAAACTATATGTTTGCGAGTTGTCAAAAGGGGGTACCTCAGGAATGACTTAAAGTATTAAGATGGAACTCTGCCACTACCACTGCTACCACTGCTGTTACAACTATTATTTCCAACGTGACTACTAATAAAGCTAAGGATATTAAGGTGAAATATGCGCGAAATGTTGAGAGGGAAGTTTTAAAAAAATCAAAACACACTATGTGCATACCAGTTGTCAAAAAAGCACATCAGCTACATCTTAGGAACGGCTTAGCATATTAAGTTAAAACTTCCAATACATGATGAGAGGGATGTTAAACTGACAAGAAGGCATTTGTAGATACTACTACTGCTACTACTATTACTAGTACTACGACTAATATCCCTACAACTATTATGACTCCTACTACTACTACTAAGGGTATAAAGGTGAAAATATTACGGAATATTGAGGTGAAAGTTGAACTAAATCAAAACATACTCTGTGCTTGCAGGCTGTCAAAACGGGGTATCTCAGGAATGGCTTAGGGTACTAAGTTGGAATTTCGAGGGAATGATAAGTATATACCATCTATTGAATTCTACAAGGCCCCCGTACCAAACAGGTTTTTCTGGTAGGTAAACAGGTCATTACACTCTTTGCCAAGAGGAACGAGTATAACTTGATTGGTGATTAGGATTTGAATATTTTTTAGTATAAATCCGTGGTAATTCATCTGTAAGTCGATTAGTCGGTTTTTTTTTTTAACTTTGATAATATGTTTTTAAACATTTTAATACGAACAATAAATGCGGTAACTTTTTTGACATATTAGAGTGATTGTTTTTTATTATATAAGTATTTTTTATTTTCACGGATTAATTAATATAAGGACTAATGTTTTTTGAAAATTGTAATTAAGTTTTTAGTTTACGAGATTTGCAAATTTTTTTTGCGAAAAGATATTTGAGTAAAGGTATTGCGAAGGTTAAGAATGCCTCATGGATAATTAAAGAATGAGATGCTTGCATCAACAATACAAAGAATAAGCTCAGATACTTAATAGATTTGACGCTTACAAGAGACATTGCTAGAAAGTATTCAATAGCTTAATTGAAAAGTAACGATAGAATGACATTGTGACTTGACCTAGCTTTATCTCGCCGATGTGGTCTGTATAATACATAAGTAATGTTTGAAAAATATTGTCAATTTAAAACGAAATGGCTGAAAAGTGTTTTGAGGGGGATGGGTTGCATGGAGGGGTGAGTTGCACAAGGGTTCAGTTAAAGGGGATACAGTTGCACGGGGTGTTTCGGTTATACACGGGTTCAGTTCCAAGGGGGCTTCAGTTGCACGTGGGGGATCCCTTTTTCGAAAATCGGGCTCCCTGTTTTCAAAATCCCTTTTTCTTCTGAGGCTTGGAGCATTTGGTGGTTAGATATTAAACGTAATGAAATTTATATAATTGCAATCTGCATAAAAACCCAATTCCTGTCAATTGTTATCAAAATTCCATTTTTGAGTTTTGGTTACAACTATAAATAAGGCTATCGTGTCTTTCTGAACTTTCTGTGCGAGGCATGGGTTACTATTTAGTTTAAATAATTCTAGGAGGAATTGAGTTTTATGGATGGTATTGAAAAATGGTACTTGTTAAATATTCGGGTAAACATACGACTAAGAAACGCTTCACTATAAATAAGGCTATCGTGTATTTCCTAACTTTCTAGGGCGGTGGTAACTATTTAGTTAAAATAATTCTAGGAGGAATAGAGGTGTATGTAGCGTATGGAAATATGTAAAGTGATAAATAGTATGCTAAACATACGACAAATAAAATCTAAACTATAAATAATTCTATCGGGTATTTCTGAACTTTCTAGGGAGGTGGTAACTAGTTAGTTTAAATAATTCTAGGCGGAATTGAGTTTTATGGGTGGTATGGTAAAATGGTACTTATTAAATATTCGTGTAAACATACGACAAAGAAACGCTTCACTATAAATAAGGCTATCTTGTTTTTCTGAACTTTCTAGGGCGGTGGTAACTATTTAGTTTAAATAATTCTAGGAGGAATTGAGTCTTATGGATGGTATGGAAAAATGGTACTTGTTAAATATTCGGGTAAACATACGACTAAGAAACGCTTCACTAAAAAAAAGGCTATCTTGTTTTTCCGAACTTTCTAGGGTGGTGGTAACTATTTAGTTTAAATAATTCTAGGAGGAATTGAGTTTTGTGGCTGGTGTGGAAAAATGGTACTTGTTAAATATTCGGGTAAACATACGACTAAGAAACGCTTCACTATAATTAAGGCTATCTTGTTTTTCAGAACTTTCTAGGGCGGGGGTAACTATTTAGTTTAAATAATTCTAGGAGGACTTGAGTGTTTTGGATGGTGTGGGAAAATTGTACTTGTTAAATATTATGGTAAACATAATACTTATAAACTCTAAAATAACAATAATTATATAGATTTTTTGAGAAGTGTATCGGGCGGTGGTAACTATATAGATTAAATAATTCTAGGAGTAATTGAGTGTTCTTGATGGTATGGAAAAATGGTACTTGTTAAATATTCGGGTAAACATACGACTAAGAAACGCTTCACTATAAATAAGGCTATCGTGTTTTTCCGAACTTTCTAGGGCGGTGGTAACTATTTAGTTTAAATAATTCTAGGAGGAATTGAGTTTTCTGGCTGGTGTGGAAAAATGGTACTTGTTAAATATTCGGGTAAACATACGACTAAGAAACGCTTCACTATAAATAAGGCTATCGTGTCTTTCCGAACTTTCTAGGGTGGTGGTAACTATGTAGTTTAAATAATTCTAGGAGGAATTGAGTTTTAAGGATGGTATGGAAAAATGATACTTGTTAAATATTCGGGTAAACATACGACTAAGAAACGCTTCATTATAAATAAGGCTATCGTGTTTTTCCGAACTTTCTAGGGCGGGGGTAACTATTTAATTTAAATAATTCTAGGAGGAATTGAGTTTTATGGATGGTATGGAAAAATGGTACTTGTTAAATATTCGGGTAAACATACGACTAAGAAACGCTTCACTATAAATAAGGCTATCGTGTTTTTCCGATTTTTCTAGGTGGGGGTAACTATTTAGTTTAAATAATTCTAGGAGGAATTGAGTTTTATGGAGGATATTGAAAAATGGTACTTTTTAAAAATTTGGGTAAACATACGACTAAGAAACGATTCACTATAAATAAGGCTATCGTGTTTTACCGAACTTTCTAGGGTGGGGGTATGTTTTTAGTTTAAATAATTATAGGAGGAATTGAGTTTTAAGGATGGTATAGAAAAATGGTATGTGTTGAATTTTTGGGTAAACATACGACTAAGAAACGCTTCACTATAAATAAGGCTATTGTGTTTTTCTTTAATTTCTACGTCGTATATCTAACTTGTGAAAACAATAAAGAGTTTGTTACTTACTTAGAATTTTGTCATAATTTCTTGAACGAAATGTCTTTTTTGTTTGTCCAACAGGTAAATTCAAGAAAGAATTTGCTACTTAGTTACAATTTTTTTTCATAATTTCTTGAATGAAATTTCCGTATTACGTATCCAAGAGTTGACTTCAAGAAAGAAATTGTTACTTACTGAGAATTTTTTCAATAATTTCTTGAATTAAATTTCTATATCATTTAGCTAAGTTAAAATTGTTTGTGATAAAGAGAAAAAAAAGTTACTTACTTGCGATTTTTTCATAATTTCTTGAATGAAGTATCTGTACTGTATATCCAAGAGGTGAAATCAATAAAGAGTTTGTTACTTACTTACAAATATTTTCATAATTTCTTGAATGAAATTTCCGTATTGTGTATCCAAGAGATGAGTTCAAGAAAGAAATTATTACTTACTGAGAAATTTTTCATAATTTCTTGAATCAAATTTCTACATCGTGTATCTAAGTCATGAAATTCTTGAATGAAATTTCCATATTGTGTACCCATGAGTTGACTTCAAGAAAGAAATTGTTACTTACTGAGAATTTTTTCCTAATTTCTTGAATTAAATTTCTACATCGTTTAGCTAAGTGAAAATTGTTTTTGATAAAGAGAAAAAAAAAGTTACTTGTGGTTTTTTCATAATTTATTGAATGAATTATCTTTACTTTGTATACAAGAGTTGAAAAAAAATAGAGTTTTTTACTTACTTACAAATATTTTCATAATTTCTTGAATGAAATTTCCATTTTGTGTTTCAAAGAGTTGACTTCAAGAAAGAACTTGTTTGTTTTTTTTCATAATTTCTTAAATGAAATTTCCGTATTGTGTATCCAATAGTTGACTTCAAGAAAGAAATTGTTACTTACTGAGAATTTTTTAATAATTTCTTGAATTAAATTTCTACATCGTGTATCTAAGTCATGAAAACAATAAAGAGTTTGTTACTTACTTGGAATTTTGTCATAATTTCTTGAACGAAATGTCTTTTCTGTTTATCCAGCAGGTGAATTCAAGAAAGAATTTGCGACTTACTTACAATTTTTTCATAATTTCTCTAATGAACTGTCTTTTTTATTTACCCAGGGGGCAAATTCAAGAAAGAATTTGCTACTTACTTAAAATTTTTTATAATTCCTTAAGTGTAATTTCTGCATTGTGTGTCCATGAAGTAACATGAGTGTTTTACCTATTTACAATTACATCATAATTTCTTGAATGAAATTTCAGTATTGTTTATCCAATAGGTGAAAACAATAAAGACTTTATTACTTACTTGTGATTTATTTATGATTTCCTGAATTAAATATCTGTATTGTGTCCAGGAAGTGAATTCAAGAAAGCTATTGTTACTTACTTACAATTTCTTCATAATTTAATGAAATGATTAAAACTATTCTAAAGAATAAAGACTGTTTAAGCTTAAAGATATTTATTGCTTAAACTTATTAACATATTTGTGAAAGAATTTGCTACTTACTTACAATTTTTGATAATTCCTTAAATGAAATTTCTGCATTGTGTATCCACGATGTAACTTCAAGGAGGAGTTTGGTGCTTCCAGACAGTTATTTCTAATTTCTCGAATGAAATGTCTTTTTTTATTTATCCAGGAGGCTAATTAAAGAAAGAATTTGTTCCCGTGTGTCTGACAATAGATGTATGCAAACTCCTTTTCTTACATCTCCGAGGTTATATTAGACATTCTAAACGTTTGATATGCTAGCTTACTCTAAAAATAATGAACACATAACAATGTAATGCATAATATATTTTTAATGCAATAATGCTATGTAGAATATTAATACAAAAATATATTATGATACATTATTAATATCAATGATTAACTTTGGACATTTTGAATCTGCTCCATAAAATAGTTCACCATGTTCTCTCTTGATATTATAGCTATTGTCTTCTCTTAGTTCGTAATCAGTAGAATAATCATTATTCCATTTTGAGTCATACACAATTTTTACTGGTGTCTCATCAACAGGCTCAATATACTTTTCGTCTTTGGTATTATTTGGTTCAATGACTGTTTGATCAATGGCAGTAACGTTTGCTGGTACTTTATTTTTTATCGATTCATCTTGATATTCCTTCGTTATATTTTCTGCCAATGCCGTTTTCATTTTTCTGGTAATTTCACTGTATGTTATCACATTATTTTTACACAGGTAACATTTCCAGCATGTACACAAGATGTGGTTTATGATATTAGTAGAGGTGTAGGCCTTTCTTTTTTTGACCTTCCGTTGAATGCTAATACCCGAAAGGTGACGATTGGATGTATCAGTAGGTAATGTGTTAACTGCAACAGTAGCAAGGAGTTGTCCTCTATCATCAATGATTATTTTTATGTTGGCATTCTCTTTGAGTGCAATCATCTCTGGAGATCTCAATCTCGCATAACCACCAACATAAGAGTTGAATTTTTTCGGTATCCCAAAGAAATTTAATTCCTTACTGTCATGACAATGCATGCATACATTTCCAATAGTGCTACCACCTGTACTTGTTTCAAAGTTTAAATACTTCTCTTTGTCAGCATTCAATGCTACAATAACCTTTTTATTTAAACAAACTTTATTAAAATGCTTCATATTCACTTTTTTTTTTATAGATGTGATTTATGTGTTTATCATTCAACTGCGTAAAAAATACTGATTTAATGCATGCACTAGATTAGGTAGTGTCAATAACCGATCATAGATTATCAGTGTAAAAGTCAGATCATGTCTTTGACCCATCACAGAGCGCAATTGTTTGAACTGTAAGCATATTTTGACATTTTAAGTTATGTACAAAAAGAAAAAATAAATAAAGTTGAAAAATTTCGAAGTTTTAAAAAAGTTTGAATTAAACACTTTTAGGATATCGAATGTCTTTACTGAAAATAAGAAAAATCACACGGAATCCGTCAACTGAGTCTCTCAATCCCCGTAAAGCTCTTTTAAAAGATACAAAAACTACTTATTTAACACAAAAATTTCGTTTTTAATGACCACCAAGTAAAGAAAATAGTGAAGCGTTTCTTAGTCGTATGTTTACCCGAATATTTAACAAGTACCATTTTTCTATACCATCCATAAAACTCAATTCCTCCTAGAATTATTTAAACTAAATAGTTACCTCCGCCCTAAAAAGTTCTGAAAAACACGACTGCCTTATTTATAGTGAAGCGTTTCTTACTCCTATGTTTACTCGAATATTTAACAAATACAATTTTTCCACACCATCCACAAAAGTCAATTCCTCCTAGAATTATTTAAACTAAATACTTACCGCCGCCCTAGAAAGTTCAGAAAAACACAGTAGCCTTATTTATAGTGAAGCGTTTCTTAGTCGTATGTTTACCCCAATAGTAAATAAGTACCATTTTTCTACACCATCCATAAAACTCAATTCCTCCTAGAATTATTTAAAATAAATAGTTAACACCGCCCTAGAAAGGTCGGAAATACACGATAGCCTTATTTATAGTGAAGCGTTTCTTAGTAGTATGTTTACCCGAATATTTAACAAGTACCATTTTTCCATACCATCCATAAAACTCAATTCCTCCTAGAATTATTTAAAATAAATAGTTACACCCGCCTAGAAATATCGGAAAAACACGATAGCCTTATTTATAGTGAAGCGTTTCTTAGTCGTATGTTTACCCGAATATTTAACAAGTACCATTTTTCCATACCATCCATAAAACTCAATTCCTCCTAGAATTATTTAAATTAAATAGTTACCCCCGCCCTAGAAAGTTCGGAAAAACACGATAGCCTTATTTATAGTGAAGCGTATCTTAGTCGTATGTTTACCCGAAGATTTAACCACGACCAGTTTTCCACACCGTCCATACCACACCATTCCGCCTAGAATTAATTAAACTAAATAGTTACCCCCTCCCTCGAAATATCTGAAAAACAAGATAGCCTTATTTATAGTGAAGCGTTTCTTAGTCGTATGTTTAGCCGAATATATAACAAGTACCATTTTTCCAAACCAGCCAAAATACTCAATTCCTCAGAGAATTATTTAAACTAAATACTTGCCCCCGCTCTAGAAAGTTCGGAAAAACACGATAGCCTTATTTATAGTGAAGCGTTTCTTAGTCGTATGTTTACACGAATATTTAACAAGTACCATTTTACCAGACCATCCATAAAACTCAATTCCTCCTAGAATTATTTAAACTAAATAGTTACCCCCGCCCTAGAAAGTTCGGAAAAACACGATAGCCTTATTTATAGTGAAGCGTTTCTTAGTCGTATGTTTAATCGAATATTTAAAAAGTACCATTTTTCCATACCAGCCAAAAAAATCAATACTTCCTAGAATTATTTAAACTAAATATTTACCACCGCCCTAGAAATTTCGGAAAAACATGATAGCCTTATTTATAGTGAAGCTTTTCTTAGTCGTATGTTTACCCGAATATTTAACAAGTACCATTTTTCCACACCAGCCAAAAAACTCAATTCCTCCTAGAATTATTTAAACTAAATAGTTACCACCGCCCTAGAAAGTTCGGAAAAACACGATAGCCTTTTTTATAGTGAAGCGTTTATTAGTCTTATGTTTACCCGAATATTTAACAAGTACCATTTTTCCAGACCATCCATAAAACTCAAGTCCTCCTAGAATTATTTAAACTATATACTTACCACCGCCCTAGAAAGTTCGAAAAAACACGATAGCCATATTTATAGTGAAGCGTTTCTTAGTCGTATGTTTACCCGAATATTTAACAAGTACCATTTTACCATACCATCCATAAAACTCAATTCCTCCTAGAATTATTTAAACTAAATAGTTACCACCGCCCTAGAAAGTTCGGAAAAACACGATAGCCTTATTTATAGTGAAGCGTTTCTTAGTCGTATGTTTACCCGAATATTTAACAAGTACCATTTTTCCATACCATCAAAAAAACTCAATTCCTCCTAGAATTATTTAAACTAAATAGTAACCACTGCCTCGCACAGAAAGTTCAGAAAGACACGATAGCCTTATTTATAGTTGTAACCAAAAGTCAAAAATGGAATTTTGATAACAATTGACAGGAATTGGGTTTTTATGCAGATTGCAATTATATAAATTTCATTACGTTTAATATCTAACCACCAAATGCTCCAAGCATCAGAAGAAAAAGGGATTTTGAAAACAGGGAGCCCGATTTTCGAAAAAGGGATACCCCCCGTGCAACTGAATCCCCCTTGTAACTGAACCCGTGTATAACCGAAACCCCCCGTGCAACTGTATCCCCTTTAACTGAAACCTCGTGCAACTCACCCCTCCATGCAACCCATCCCCCTCAAAACACTTTTCAGCCATTTCTTTTTAAATTGACAATATTTTTCAAACATTACTTATATATTATACAGACCACATCGGCGAGGTAAAGCTAGGTCAAGTCACAATGTCATTCTATCGTTACTTTTCAATTAAGCTATTGAATACTTTCTAGCAATGTCTCTTGTAAGCGTCAAATCTATTAAGTATCTGAGCTTATTCTTTGTATTGTTGATGCAAGCATCTCATTCTTTAATTAGCCGTGAGGCATTCTTAACCGTCTCAATACCTTTACGCAAATATCTTTTCTCAAAAAAAAAATTCGCAAATCTCGTAAACTAAATACGTAATTACCCTTTTCAAAAATCATTAGTTCTTATATTAATTAATCCGTGAAACGAAACCAGTCTGATAGCATCACACACAATCACGCTCCTAGTTACAAAAATGTAATTCATTTAGCTTTATTATTAATATTTTTAAAAACATATTAGCCAAGTTAAAAAAAAAAAAAACCTACTAATCAAATTACAGATTAATTACCACGGATTTAACCTAAAAAATATTCAAATCCTAATCACCAATCAAGTTGTACTCGTTCCTCTTGGCAAAGGTGTAATGACCTGTTTACCTACCAGAAAAACCTGTTTGGTACGGGGGCCTTGTAGAATTCAATAGATGGTATATACTATGATAGGGGGATGAACAAATGACGAAAAGGGAATGTTTTCAGGCTGCTGCTACTTCTACTGCTACCAATACCACTACAGGCGTTACTTCTGTTTTGACTACTGCTAAGCGTACTAAGGTGAAAATTTCAGGAAATGTTGTGGTGGAAATTGAACTAAATTAAAACACACTATGTAAATACAGGTTGTCCAAACGGGCTAAGATGTTGCTTATCAGCAATATTTTAGAAACGGCTTAGAGTATTATGTTGAAACTTCCAGAGCAGAATGAGAGGGATGTTCAACTGACCAAAAGGGAATATGTGCATGCTACTACTGTTACTGCTACCAATACTACTATAACTACTACAACTAATACTCCTACTGCTGCTACTATGACAACTGCTACCACTAAGGTTTAGGGTATAAAGGTGAAAATTTCGAGCAATACTGAGGGAGAAGTTCAAATCAATCAAAACATACTGGGTGCATACTACTACTACTAACTACCAACAACTCACCGCAGCACCAAGCCGCCTGAGGCCAACACAGATACGTAAGCTCCTCCTCCACCCCAATCTATTCAAAGCCTCCCTATTTACACCTGCCCATGAAGTTCCCATTTCCTTTAAATTTTTCTTTATGACGTCCTCCCACCCCAGACGGGGACGACCTGCTTTCCGTTTAGCCCTAGATGGTTGGCCGAAAAGAACAATCTTCGGTAATCTGTCATGCTTCGTCCGCACAACGTGCCTTGGCCATCTCAACCTTTCTTTCATTATAGCCCTAGAGAACGGTATTGAACCACATTTTTCGTATAGCCTATTGTTTGAAATACGGTCAGTCAGCCGGGTACCCAGAACGATCCTTAAGCAATTTCTCTGGAAAACATCTAGCGAATCTTCATCCGCTTTTCGGAGCGTCCATGCTTCAGAGCCATATTTGACCACTGTCATCACTGTAGCTTCTAATATTCTAATCTTGGTTTGCAGGCTTATCTTCCTATTCTTCCAGACTTTTTTTTAACTGTGAAAAGACACCCTGAGCCTTGGCTATTCTATATTTAACATCTTCACTGCTCCCACCATTTTTACTAATAATACTATTAAGGTAAGTAAAGCTGCCCACCTGATCAATCTTTTCATTACCCAACGTCACCTTTTCATCTTCACTTATTCCTAGCCTTAGTGACTTAGTCTACCTAACATTAATTTTCAAACCAATTCTAGTACCCTGAACTCGCAAAAACCTCTAAAACTTCATTCATTTTGCTCACACTTTCATCTAGGATGCTTAAATCATCAGCATAATCCAAGTCCAGGAGGCTTTTTCCTCCCCATTTGATTCCGTGGTCTCCCATTGCCTTTCCTGTGCTCCTTAAAACAAAGTCCATCAAAATAATCCATACAAAGGGGGTTGAACACAACCCCGCTTAACTCCTGATTTAATACAAAACCAGTTGCTAACCTCATTTTCTACCTTAACCGCAGCAGCGTTATTCTTATACATAACACTAATTATTTTAATGTATTTGTCTGGTATATCATGCAAGGATAAAATTTTTACTAAAGCTCTGCTATCAACAGAATTGAACGCTTGCTCATAATATATAAAACTGAGGACCAAAGTAGTTTGACCACTCAGGCACTTCTCAAATATTAACCTAAGAGTGAAAATTTGGTCAACACGTCCTCTACCTTTTCTAAAACCTCATTGTTCCTCTCTTAAAACTTTGTCTACGGCATCTTTCAGTCTAAAAAGTATCATGTTACTATTTACTACCTACAGAGACCAGACTAATGCCTTGATAGTTACCACACTCACTTTTATCACCTTTCGTATAAAGTGGTTTAATTAAGGGTTTCTTATAAGCGTTGGAAACCTCTCCTTTTTAAAAGTTCATATTCATAGTTATCAGTAACATATTTCTAACCTCAAAGGCACCACATTTACGAGACAAATTAACCGCTCTATTGGCAATTGAAACCTTATATTATTCTTTAATTCTTTTTAGTACCGTCACTAATTCCTCCTCACAAAAACAAATCTTCCTTTGGATCCAAGGTATCACAAACTTTTTCATTTTCCTCTATATTTTTTCTTGCAACTCTATCTCGGTTAAGCAAATTCTCAAAATGTTCGGCCCATCTCTCTTTTTGTTTTTTCCTTATCGCTCATTGCGACCCCATTCTTATCTTTAACTGGGCCATGTCCGGATTGACTACTCCCTCTCAATTTGTTAACAGGCCAGTACAATATTTTACTATTATGCCGTCTAGCTGTATCTTCCAGATCCTCGGCAATTTTATCCATGGCCTCCACTTCACACCTCCTTAGTTCATATTTTAATGCTTTCTCCACTTTCTTTACATTTCTTTTGTTTTCATGCGATCTATCACTCAGATAATGCTTGTACAAGTCCTTTCTCCTTTCTATTAAACATAGAGCTTTTTCACTAATATTCTTAGCTGCAGTTCTAGCTTTCTTCCCTAAGACACCTTCAGCAACTTCACAAATTATTTTTCTAATTATCTGAAATTATTCCAACCATCTTCCGCATAATCAAATTTTAAACTCTAAAGTTTAGTATTCAACTGTTCCTGGAAAGTTTCTCTCAAATTCTCATCCTGGAGTCTACCAACATTATAACTTCCCGGGGGGTTGTTACTCTTCCGAAATTTCAGCTTTAAATTAACCCTTGACACTACTAAATGGTGACCTTTACTTTTAACATCAATAACAGCACTCCTATATATTCTAATATCTTGTATTGATCCTGCCAGTCTTCTGTTTACTATCAGATAGTCAATAAGGTTGGCCGTCTTACCATCATGTGAGTACCATGTTACTTATGAGCAATTCTACGACCAAATACTGTATTTGTTGTAACTAGATTGTTATACCTACAAAATTGCAAAAGTCTATATTCTTACTATTTTCTTTTCCTACACCAAATTCACCTAGGCTAGGACAGCATATTTTCCTATTTCTGCCAACCTGGGTGTTAAAATCTCCCAATAAAACCACCATATTTTTACCTGGGAATCTGTCTATTTGCTCTAGTAGCTGTAAGTAAAACTTACCTGAGTCGCTTATATATCTATCAGTCGGTTTTACAGGGGCGTCTGTTACTTTTGTTGAGACTTTAAATTTTCTGGGCATAAATGAGTACTTAATTATCTACTGTCAACACCTCCTCAGTTAAAACAAGACGTAGCAGCTTCCTCTCTGATTTCGAATCATACATTCTGTCTGAGTACCCTATCCTTCCTGCCTAAGTGAACAAATTCTATATCACCTAATGTCATGCTTCCTACCCCTGGGATATGAGTTTTTCCAGTTCGAATCGTCTGAATTCGTCAGTCAAAATTTTGATACGATAGTCATTTTTTAATGTCGTAACATTCGAAGTTCCAATTTTCATGTTCTTTAAATCATTGAAATTATTTTCGCCTCAGGAAAAGCAATGATCCCGGATACTAGTGCAGGACGGGGATCACATATCTTCTCATGTCTACACCGAAGTGCTTAAGCCGGCTTAGAACCGGACAGCAAGAAGTCCCTGGGACCTCCATGAATGCTTTGTGCAATCCTGGCCCATCTTGGTCACTACATGGTTTTCAGCACTTGGCGATGCTCTTCTATCAACAAGAGTCGAA
This sequence comes from Artemia sp. Qi Xiang Cuo, assembly GCF_049724085.1. Taxonomy (NCBI): domain Eukaryota; kingdom Metazoa; phylum Arthropoda; class Branchiopoda; order Anostraca; family Artemiidae; genus Artemia; species Artemia sp. Qi Xiang Cuo. The sequence continues at coordinate 59,245,276 of NC_142800.1, forward strand.
ATCCTGCACAGACAGTCTCAAGCCCATTACCTCTGACTCATTATATATTCATGCCTACAAATATTATGCTACTATGGGGAGGCAGCCCATAATAGATAAATTAGCTAGGAAGAGGTTTTTCAGCCTGAAGATGCCCATCAAAACATACCAAGCCCAGAAGAATTATCCATTAGTCAGAATCCCGTGCGAATGCTGTGTCGTTTACTAGGGTATATTTTCTTTGAGGGGCGCCACTCCTCAAGTGGGAATAGAGTTGACCGCAAGGTCCCCAGTCTTGCAGGTACCCCGAAAAGGTTGAAGCAGCCCTTTGCAGAGGCCGTTGTTCATAGATCTGGATCTTACGCCCTGCCGCAGTTGTCCTCCTATAGGGGATCCTCCCGCGATGGTGTTCTGCATCACCATGCAATTTAACCCATTACTGGGAGAAGGTCTGTAACTCATGGGACTTGTGGACAAACCAGTGGGCCCTTTCGAGTGTACATTTTAGGGGCCTTCTTCCTCCTCCACCTGAATTTACGACCCCGGGCGAGGATGTCTCAGTTTCTATTATGGACCCCCAGGGACAAGGTCCCCCCTTGGTCTGTGCGTCCTTTGGAGGTACTCTACATATATGTAGAGCGTTCCCCTATCGCCACCTGGGGACACGCTGAATGGCCTGGGGGAGGCCATGAACAGAAAAATGAAATTAATTAAAAATATTATGTTTCCTTTAAACATGGAAAATGGTATAGTCTTCTGTATGACTTTTTAAACATCAAATTATCATAGGGAAGTATGAACAAAGTTATACAGAAGACTTTTTGGTTTTCTTATTTAATATAACTCAATATTGGTTTGAAAAACAAACGTCTAGCCGAATTTATTGATTTACTTCAACATTAGCCTGTAAAACTAATGTAAAAACTAATGTAAAACTAATGTGTAGCCTGTTTTATTGATTTACTTCAACTTTTATTGATTTACTTCAACTTTTATTAATTTACTTCAAAAAAGCTTTGATATATAAATTTGATTTCTAGTCAAAGATTATAAGACCTTGTGACTCTTTAGATGCTTTGCTGTTAAATTTTTATGATATGATTAATGGCTTTAAGGGGGGTCTAACTGGGAAGCCCCCCAGCCTACCCTGGACACGGTCCTCACTATGAGCTTAGCTCTTGCTAGCTCTATTCATGCAGGTTATGAAATGGGTGTATCAGAAATATAGTATGAACGGCCTGGAGTGGAAGTTGAAGCTTACAGGGGTTGTTACAGGGGATGTTGAAGTAACCAAAAGGCAATGTTTGGGTGCTACTAATAGTACTTTTACCACTGTTACTGTTGCTGCTACTAATATTACAGTTACTACTATTACTGCTGCTACTACTACTACTACTAAAGCTGAGGGTATTAAGGCAAAAATTTTAGGGAATATTGAGAGGATGTTGAACTAAATCAAAACTCACCATATGTATGCAGGTTGTCAAAATAACGTATCAGCAATGGTCCAGGAACTGTTTAGCGTATTAAGTTTAAACTTTTAGCATGTGTTAAGTGGGACGTTGAAAAAATAAGAGTTGCTATGTGCATACTGCTATTATTGATTCTACTTCTACTATAACTAAAGCTAAGGCTGTTAAGGTGAAGCTTTCAGGTAATGTTTAGGGGGGTGGTGAAGTAAATCAAAACACACTATGAGTATGTAGATTGTCTACCAGGAATATATCAGGAACGACTTCGAGCATTAAATTGAAAGTTTCAGAGTATGTTGAGGAGGATTTTGAACTAACTAAAAGGAACTGTGGGCATGCTGTTACTATTATTGCTATTAATTAAAAAAAAAAAATTTTTTCACAAAATAGGTTTTTCAAAGAAAAGTAAAGAACTCCATTAAACCAAAAATGAGCAAAAATAAAATCAAATAATCTACCAAGCGTGAAACTACCACAAATCAGCACCGATAAATAAATGAAACCTAAAACGAACAGAAATTATAATAAATATTTTTGAGTCGCTTTGAGTTTTGAGTCAAACTCAAAACAAGCAGAAATTAACATGAGTAGGGCTCAAAACCCCTATGCCTTCCCAAGGCCAGAACATAATTTGCACTTTACTGAAAAAATATAGATGTGTTTACTTTTATAACTTTAATAAATCAAATAATATTAACATTTTGATTACTAAATATCAGTATATGTATATTAAACTGACATTGCACATTAATTTGTATTTTACAATTCATTTGTATTTACTTTCTTTGATAGCTTAGATACACTTACGTTATTTTGTTTGGTTAAATTTTAAGAGCAGAAGTAGCCCCGAAAGTTTGAACATAATACACTCAGTCGTTCTTGGGATACTGCTGAGATGCCTTATTGGGAATTAGCATTAACACAGTGCATTCTGATTTAATCTTAAGGCAACATTTAGCTTTTAAACATAATGGGAAAATGGGAGGATGGGCGTGGGAGGGGGATTAGTTGCCCTCCAATCACTTTCGACTTTTAAAAAGGGCATTAGCCCTTTCTATTTTCTATCGAACGAGCCCTTTTGGAAGTTCCTAAGACAACTCCTTCGATACGAAGTGCCCTGGTCTAAACAAAAAAAAAACACAAAAATATAATAATACATTGTACCCACATCGATCTTTACTGTAAAAATGTCAAGCCCTCAAATCACTTTTGACTATTAAAAAGGACACTAGCCCTTTGAATTCCCAATCCAATGAGCCCTATTTCACGTTTCTACGACAAAGCTTTCAATAAAAACCTTATATGCCCCGAGGGCATAACTTACAACCCTTACCCTGAGGGTTGTGGGGGTAGTGTCATCCTCTTAGATATAATTTCCGGACCTTTCAACTCCTTTGAACAAAATGGCTATCTCAAAATTTTGATTGGATGTTTTTGGATAAATGGTGGGCTGTGGAAAGGGTGTTATTTGCCTTCCAATCACTTTCGACTATTAAAAAGGGCACTAGCCATTTCAATTTCCAATCAAATGAGCCTTTTTTGAAGTTTGTAAGACAAATTTTCTATTAAAAACCGTATATGCCCCCAAGGCATAACTTACAACCCTTGCACTGAAATCTGTGGGGAAGGGGGGGGGGGTTGTCATCCTCAAAGACCTGATATCCAGAACTTTCAACTACGTTGAACAAAATGGCTATATCAAAATTGTTATTGGATGTGTTTGGGGAAAATGTGGGCGTGAGAGGGGGGTTAGTGGTCCTCCAATCACTTTCGACTATTAAAAAGGGCACTAGACCTTTGAATTTCCAATCGAACAAGCCTTTTTTGAAGTTTCTGCGACAAAACTTTCTATACAAACATTATATGCCCCCAGGGGCATTACTTACAACCCTTGCCCTGAAGGCTGTGGGGGAGTGTCCTTCTCAAAAACGGAATTTCCATCTTGAAATCAACTACGCTGAACAAAATGGCTATCTAAAAATTTCGATTGGATGTGTTTGAGAAAATGGTGGGCGTGGAAGGGGTGTTAGTTGCCTTCCAATCAGTTTCGACTATTAAAAAAGCCACTAGCCGTTCCAATTTCCAATCGAATGAGCCTTTTTCCAAGTTTCTACGACAACTCCTTCGATACGAAGTGCCCTGGTCAAAGTAAATAAAACATTGTCCCAATATCGTTCTTTACTTAGACAGCGCTATTGCGCTGCCTATGATTACTACGCCCATGACATATACTTTTACTGAGGCTAAGGGGATTAAAGTCAAACTTTTGGGGGGTATTAAGGGGAATGCTGAACAAAATCAAAATGCAATATGTGCATTCAAGTTCCCAAAAGAATGCATGAGTAATTGCTCAAGAACTGCTTAGAGTGTTAGTTTGAAACTTTTAGGTATGTTGATAATGACGTTGAACTAATCAGAAGGCACTCGATGCATGCAACTACTTCTATTGATACTAACACTTCTAATACTGCTAGTGAGGCTAAGTGTATGAAGATGAAACTTTCAGGGAATGTTTTAGGGGAGTATTGGCCTAAATCAAGACACACTTTTTGCATGCAGACCACCAAAAGGACGTATCAGCAATATCTCTAGAATTATCAAGGGTATCAAGTTGAAACTTTCAAGCATATTAAGGGAGATTTTTAACTAATCAAAAGGCACTATATGGATACCACTTGTCCACTACTACTACTATAACTGGTACTACTACAGCTACAACAGATACTACTACAACTACTACTGCTAGTACTGCTGAAGCTAAGGGCGTTATAGCGAAACTTTCACGGCATGCTGAGGAGGATCTTAAACTAGTTCAAAACACACTATGTTGATTGAGGTTATTTAAAGGGCGTAACAGCTATATCCCAGAAAAGCCTTTGAGTATTAAGTTTAAAGTATTAGTACATGCTAAGGGGGATGTCGAAACAACCAAAAAGTACTATATGTATGTTGGGACCTTTGGCCCCTTTTTGTATAAGAAAAATGCCCTTTTTATAAATTTATCTTCAATTGTAAGTTCTAAACCCCGGGATAGGCTTTTATTACGAGGCGTCTGAAGGAATCCACTAATTAGCTAATGTCTGAAAAAGCCAGGTGAGCGATGACTCATACAGCTTAAATTTACAGCCCTAAAAGCTTCGAAGGATACTGGGAGTTTAATTTGAATCGCCAACAAACCCTCAAATCCCCCTAATCCCTCCATAATGCTGGTGGTAGAGAGTTTTACCACTATAATAATGCATACTAGTTTGGCAACTTCTGCTGTTACCGTCAATACTACTACTAAGACTAAGGGTATTAACGAGAAATATCCACTCCTGTAACTTTTGATACCTCTTGACTTTAGAAAAATGCATTGCACATCATGATTATGATATTACTGTATATTATTTATCTTTTCTTTACTCTGCACATCAAATATAATGCTTTGTGAAAAATGAGAATGCTCACCATATCCCATTTGTTTTCTTTGCTCACTAGTGCTGATACTGCAAAAGCTGTAACACAGCATGCTGCAAGTGAGTAGTAAGTGTTTATTACAGCTCTGTGCTGCTGGTCGCCAATTCCCGGTGAAGCGTTGAAACTTGGCCAGAACAACCATAGAAATATCGTGCCTGTAACAATAAAATTCAAAAATATTTCCAATAACAACAAAACTATCTTAATTTGAGTCTGATTATGCATAATTAGAAAAAAAGTTCAACCAACTTCTTACGATTGTCATAACGGACGTGAGACTGTCACAAATGCATCTAAAACGATTGATTTACGTGTGAAGGCTGAACACGAAAAGAAGCTTCAACAAGATAAACGAACCAACTTTTTGTGATCCACCTACCTGACACGATTTGACAGCGTCGGCAACGAATCGATCATCAAGCTAACTGAATTAAACAATTTTTGTGTTCAATTCCCTGTGAAGCTCGATAAATTTCCACATTCATCCGGCACTTAAGAGAAGATTCAATAGAAGCAGCGTCACTCTACGAAAAAGCAATTTGTCCCATCAAAGACAGTCTCTTCTCGAGACAATCTGTGGTTCAATGCTACTGTAGAAAGGAAACTAGGGACAGAAAGAAGGAAATTAGGGACACAAAGAAGATCCATGATAAATGACACTAGAAAAAATCAGACGAGGGTCGGGATGCGTTTATTAGAGCTCGGAACGATTCTGTTAAACCCACACGCCAAGCTAAAGCTTGACGTGTTAGCTTTAAAGCTCTTTAGCTATAGAGCAACAGATAAAAAGCTTCCCTGCAAGGCGATGATGGAAGATCGTCAAAGAAGCCCTAGCCTCATCTAAACCTACCTCAATTCCATTACTTCATGTTTAAGGGTTGATGATGCACTCTGACCAGGAAAACCGGATGCTCTTGTGAATATTTTTGAAAAGGTCTCTCAACTTGGTGACGTGGGAAGGGAGTCTGCCCTCCCCCATCCCGTTCCATTAAGAGCAGATTCAAAATTCACTAGTGTAAATATAACCTGTAGCAAAGTTTCTAGAGCCCTCTGCCATCTGGATGTCACCAACGCTTCAGGGCCTGATACAATATCCTTGTCCTCAAAAAATTTGCCCCTTAACTTGCTGGCCCTTTCACCTCACTGTTCTGGAAATGCTTTACAGAAGGAACATTCCCAAAAGCCTTCAAAGTTGCTCATATAGTCCCTGTCCCAAAGGCTGGTGCTGATCCTCAGGTTCTTAGCAATGGTAAGTCTAATGATGCAGTTCGTTCCAACTCTATTTCGTGTCGTTTCACCTTTTCTTTTCTTTTTGAAACTCCAACAAATGTGCTTTTCCAACGAACTTCTATCATTAGAATTAATCGAAATTACAGATGGCATTCCTGAATCAGCTTCAGATAGTGATTAAATAAAAAAAAACAAGTTCTTTTAACTGAAAGTCAGGAGTGACATTAAAACTTAAAACGAACACAAATTATTTTGTATATGAAAGGAGCTGTCCCCTCCTCAACGCCCCGCTTTTTACGCTAAAGTTTTACTCTTTCTCACAACTCTACTTTTTAAAACAATAAAAAACTTGTAGTGTAAAGAGTGGGGCGTTGAGGAAGGGACAGTCCCTTTCATATTCGGAATAATTTCTGTTTGTTTTAAGTTTTAATGTCGCTCCTTATTTTCAGTTGAAAAAAATTTATTGTTTAATTTCTAAACGTTTTTGAATTAATGTAGGTTTTGAAGATTGCTCACCGTACATGAATAATTAAAACCAAATTTGCATATTAATTTTACTTTTTTTTAACTAATAAAAATTCCAGATCTAGTGTTAGATCTCATTTGGAGATAAGGCAGAAGGAGCTTCAATAGAATTGGAACATCACTGATGAATATAGGCCTACTATTTGTAGTCTATTTGGTGCATTGTTGCACCAAATAGTAAATAACAGACCAGTAAAACCTAATGGAGAACTAAAGACCATTTAATTAGAATAATAAGCTCTTTTAAAAGTTCTAAAAAACAGCGAGGTATTAAGGAGGAAGTGACCCCTCTCATTTACGTAATAATTTCTGTTTGTCTTAAGTTTTAATGTTGCTCCTTACTTTCAGCTGAATAGATTTGTTTTTTTTTATTGAATTTCTGATCGTTTTATTTTTTAAATAATGCTGGGAAATCCGGCTCGCCTTCTATGGAAAACTCCCTTCTCCCATGAAAATTTTTTCCATGGAAAGATCCTCCCACGTAACCTTACCCCCTCTACCAGAAAAATCCCCCCTGAAAACGTCTATATACTTCCCAATAACCAAAATTATACAATGCAATGGGCAAAGTTCATAAATTGGAGCCCTTCCCCCAGGGACTTTGGTGCGTTAAGTCATCCTCAAAGACAAGTTATTAGGCTTTTCGACTATGCTGAAAAAATGGCTATCTCAAAATTTTGATCGGGTGACTGTTAGGAAAAAATGAGTGAGAGAGGGGGGCTAGCTGCCCTCCAATATTTTTGGTCCCTTAAAAAGGGCACTAGAACTTTTGACTTTCGATCAAATGAACACTTTTTCGATCTTCTACGATCACTGGTTCAATACGATCACCCATGGGAGAAACAAACAAACAAACAAAAAACAAATAAACACGCATCCGTGATCTTTCTTCTGGCAAAAAAATACAAAATTTTTGCCACATTTTTGTGGCACATTTCTGTACATAGGAGCTTGAAAACTCTACAAAGCGGTTCTCTGGTATACTGAATCTGATGGTTTGATTTTCATCTAGATTGCTTGATGTTTTGGGGATGTTTCCCCCCTTTTTGAAAACTTGTAAGATTTTCTCAGGCTCGTAAGTTTTGACGGGTGCCATTAAATTTGGCGAATTTTACATATTTCGAATAAGCATCAAAATTCGATTCTCTGATGTATTCACCAAATTTAATGACACCCGTCATTAAATTTGTCATTAAATTGGGACCCGTCATCCGTCATTAAATTATCTACATCAAAGTGATTATCTTTGATGTAGATAATCACTGGTAAGCAAACAAACAAAAAATAAATAAACACGCATCCGTGATCTTTCTTCTGGCAAAAAAAAAAATGCAAAATTCCACATTTTTGTACATAGGAGCTTGAAAACTCAACAAAATAGTTCTCTGGTATGCTGAATCTGATGGTGTGATTTTCATCAAGATTGCTTGATGTTTTGGGGATGTTTCCCCGCTTTTTAAAAAATTGGGCAAATTTTCTCAGGCTCGTAGGTTTTGATGGGTGCCATTAAATTTGATGAATTTTACATATTTTGGATACTAGCACTACTACTACTAACAACTACACGCAGCACCAAGCCGTCTGAGGCCAACACAGCTACGCACGCTCCTGCTCCATCCCAATCTATTCAAAGCCTCTCTTTTTACACCCGCCCACGAAGTTCTCCTCCCATCCCAAACGGGGACGACCGGCTTTCCGTTTAGCCCTAGACGGTTGGCCGAAAAGAACTATCTTCGGCAATCTGTCATTCTTCATCCGCACAACGTGCCCTAGCCACCTCAACCCTTCTTTCATTATAGCCCTAGAGAGCGGTATGGAACCACATTTTTCGTATAGCCTATTGTTTGAAATACGGTTAGTCAGCCTTGTACCCAGAACAATCCTTAAGCAATTTCTCTGGAAAATATCTAGCAAATCGTCATCCGCTTTTCGGAGCGTCCATGCTTCGGAGCCATATTTGACCACTGTCATCACTGTAGCTTCTAATATTCTAATCTTGGTTTGCAGACTTATCTTCCTATTCTTCCAAACTTAATATTTTGAATATTTTCCTATTCATATTTTGAATAAGCATCGAAATTCGATTCTTTGATGTATCTGCTGTTATCTAGACTCTGTTTCATAGAGTTTCGGTTACTATTGATTCACATTGCTCCTTGCTTACAGTTCGTTACCAAGAGCTGTTTGATTCTTCCTCACTTGAGAGTTTTTTCAACTCTTTTAATTTTGGTAAATATGGGCTAGAATTTGTTCTTTATAAATTTATCCCTAAGAGATGGAGGTTACCTAAATCCATAGCCTTATTAATTTTCTGAATTTTTGGCCAAAAAATCTCTGTTTGTTTTATTAAGAAAGATAAAAAATTGGATATTGTGCTTCTTTCAAACTAAATGCTTTGTGAACCTGTCCCTAATTTGGTCCTCATGAGGCACAAGGACCTTCAATTTTATTCCTCTGTTTGAATTCTCTGACTATGCTAAGTGCTATTCTGTGCATTTATCCACTGTTGTAGTAAGATGAAAACTAACCTAGCTAACTGATACTTTTAATTTCAAAATAAGAGTTATAGATTACCTATCATGGCAAAAACATCTGAATGATAAACTGCTCCTTCTTTTGGAGATCGATGGTCTCTTTTGAGAACAAAGCTGACCATTAAACCAAAATAAGCTCCAAAAACATGAACAAACATCGAAGCCCCGATGTCAGCAACCTATAAAAATATATTTAGAAATAGGTAAGAATGTGAAATGTATAAAGATGCTCAAAAAGTTGCTACATTTAAAGTAAAATATTTTAAACATCGGTTTCTTGTAATGCGTATACCCCACAATAGTAACACTGATTCAACACGAAAAAAAACAATAATATGCGTACAACAGCATCAATAATGTACCCTCCATGCATAATTCTGCATGTAGTCTATGATAAACCGCATAACATTTGTAGGCTAATTGGCCAATGATAGCTGGAATGAAGACATATTTTATCGGACAAGGGAAACCTGGGCAAATAACTACGTTACCAAATGTCCTCCTCTAACTTCAAGTGAGAGCTCCTGTAGATCGACTCCCAGGGAGCCGAAGTTATTTCGTCGTTAAAATCTTGGAAAGACGGTTCCTTATTTATATGCTCATTTTAATAAAAAAAAAGAATATGAAGATAAATAAAAGTTCAAATAGGGATAAAATCCTTTTAATAGACAATGATGATGATAACAGGGATAGAAATTCACAAAATACCATTTATTTTGGTCACATATACAGTGACCGTCATCAGTAGTAAAAGTAGTTTTACTACTGATGACGGTTACTGTATATGTGACCGAAATATCTGGTATTTTTGTGAATTTCTATCACTGTTATCATCATCATTGTCTATTAAAAGGATTTTATCCCTATTTGAACTTTTATTTATCGTCATGGAAAGGCAGTGTGGTCTCCGAAATTATCTAAGAATATGAAAAAAAGATGCAAGGATTCAGTGCAAGGAAAAAGCACTTGGGAATAAGTTAATGCCGTATTTAAAGATACTATTTCACAAACCTTGATCTCATTTTCACTTCTCTAACGCAAGTCTTGCTTAAATGTTTTGCCTGATGTTTTCCTGCTTCCGAAATAATTACCAACAATCATTTGCTAAAGTGTTCTCAATGCAAGTTTAGTAACGCTTTGATCCAACCGACTTCAGTTTTGCTACCTCTACTTCCTTTGAAACATTTCAGCGCATCTTACAGTCTAGGCAATTAAATCAGACATGAGAAAATGCCAGAAGTGACATTTAGGTTTGGTCCGGTGAAGATCAGAGAAAGATACAGATAATTTCATCTCCTTTACTTATCGCCAAATACGACTTTAAATTTTCATTTTTCTTAGCCGTTTTACAAGACAAAACAGTCTGGGTTTTTTTTAATGGCCTTCTCACTATTGGGTTTTTAATGGCCTTCGCTCCACTCGGTCAAAATCCTTCAAAGGCTGGGTATTAATCCCCCTCTCGAATGGATCCCGTCATATATTGACAACGTATATATAATAAAATTTAAACTTCTGCTGAGTTTGTAGCCAAACTATTCAGTCTAGAAGCTTGATAACCCTCGCAAACTATTTTAGGAACAACGTGAGTGAATATCCAATGATATAAACTAGGAGAGGACAGGGGAGCCATAAAATAATAACAACAAGCATGCCAAGGCTGCAGACCTGATTTGTTGACCGCAGTAAGCAGAATGAGCGGAGGGAGATGAGGTTGGAATATATTTGCGAAGACTGAAGCCCGTCAATGGGGAAGGCTGGAAACCTGATCTGCTGCCATAGCCAATGAAGAAAGGCCGCGTCAGGCTATATTTCCTTGGGTCAAAGCCCCGATCGAGTGAAAGGAGGTGACAAAAAGGCAGTTTTTATCAAGAATGTAAAAAAATTAAATGTTTATTCTTTGCTACTCTTTCACCGTATCCATTGAATTGGTAACTGAACTATTCCAGCTATTATGTTAAATTTGTACAAAATAATTTTGGCACAGTGAAATTAAATTAAGGTTATTCTAATTTGGAATAAAAGGGCTGACATTGCAACGGCATGATAAGAAGGACGGAGGAGGCTGAAGGTCCCAACCCTTTCTTTGCGGGGTCCGAAGTCTCAAGCTTTCAACTCCAGCGAGTGAAAGGAGGTACTTGAGATAATATTCCGAAGACCAAATGCCTGAGCGTGGGGGGCGTGGCTAAGAAATAGGCATCACTTTTTACACAATTATTTCACAAACCTAAAGGTCCTTAAGTTTAACTTCACCTAAAATTTAAGAAATCCATATAAACTGAAAGCTATATTATACTTACATGAAATATATGTATTGTCATCCATTCGTTGGTGGCAAATAAAGTAGTCTCTATTATTAACATGATTATGAGCTGCAAAGGAGTAGTTTTTCCCAATACTGCACCGAATGATATGAGAACAGCTGCAGTTCCAAGGTCAGCGTTAAGGAGGCTGCAATAGTAAAACAAGATATTATTTGTGGCTGTTCTGAGAATGTACTCATGGTTAAGTCAAACGAATTTAAACTTTGTGACAATACTTGTAAATATAAATATGTTAAAATTAATCAGACAAAATATTTATCTTTCAAAGGATAAAAACAAACATAAATAAAACACTAAAAGAAAAATGAAAATACATTATAAGTTAAATAATTTCTTTTGTTATTAATGATTTTGTAAGAGTTTTTAGTAGTAATTGTAGTTTTGTAATTATACATTTATGGTATGGAATTGGTCCTATATCTACGGAAGTGGGGAGAAAGATCATAAAATATTTTTTGTCAGCCTCATAACTAAGACTTGACTTACTTAGGTCTCCTGACGGGTGCTACTCGGTGTAGAGAGTGACCTCTGCCTCATCCATCCACTTCGGTTCATTGCAAGGGTTTGGGCTTCACTCGGTCTGATATTTGCCACCGCTAAGAACTCGGATACGTTGTCGGGCCATCGTTTCTTTGGTCGGCCGTGAGGTTGCTTCCAACCGGCTTTGATAGGGTCAAAGTTGAAGATCGTCTTTGCGGGTAGGTGAAGGGCATTCGAAGTAGATGTATAAACCACCCTAAGGTACGCTCGGCTGCTTGTATAGAAAACCAGGAATATTTGGTGAGATGCAGCAGCTTTTCGTTACTTACGAAGTTGACCCACCGTAGACCTTCTATCCTTCTCAGACTCTTCGACTGAAATCTATCGATGGCCATTAGGCCATAACTAAGCAATCTTGTAAAATCCAACAATGAAAAACTGATCAACGGCTATATTTATGGTATCGGTTGTCACGGTCGATCGGCCTCTTTGTGGGAAGTGCTAAATCCGTGTAATCTGCGTTAATAAGAATGACCCATCGGATTCCAACTAAATTTGGTAGGGATTGACAGCTACGATTCTATTTTCAGATTTGAAGGACCATAATTAAATCTTACAGGTATTTTCACTTTTTCAGTCAGTAGCTGTGGGCTACGGCGCTGGATATTTAGTCTTCTATAATTTTCATTAAATTATCCTATACTTCCTGCGTTTGTGAGGCTCAGAACTACTGAATTCCGAAATTTTGGTCAATTTGGTCGAAACCGGAAATATTGAAGAGCTTTAAATGTTCTGACAACCGTCTCCTGAAGTTCAAGTATAGGGCTAGTTATTAAGGATGTGCTTTCGTAGTTAGGGACGGATAGCCTGTATGATAGATTGAAAATTAAAATATTTATGTAGTCAAATAGTCTGAAAAGCCCTGCAGTATAGTCTTGGAAGATAGATTGAAAATGAAACGGTCCTGCTTGCCAGTGGCACTTTATTGTAATATATTACATAAAAAACAAAAAAAAACGAAATTTCACCTGAATATTTCGACTTCAATTTTTCCATCATGCATATGGAAAAAACCTTGGCATAGAGTATTCCATTGGATGCAAATTGCTGCCAGCAAAAAATTGATTCCTACTGAGCTGTACCCGTAACGCTTTAAGAACGTCATTAGAAAACCAAAACCAATGAACATCATAACGTGCACATCTTGAAACACTGTAAAGAAACATCAGTAATAATAAAAAAAATCATCAAATAGAGCATGAATCGCTATTTGTATAATTTACTGTAGTTTTCTTATCTTTTAAACATTTAAGATACATTTCAAACACAGAAGAATAAACCAAACTGTAAAATATGTACAACAATAATGAAGTTTTTAGCCCTACAGTTTTTAAAACGAGGTATCTCATGAACAAACAATATACAAAAACTGATTTCATATATTTTTCTCAGGTCTTCCAGAATCGTTGATCAGTTTTGAACAATATAGATCGTTATTGCTGTGCGTGCAGAAGTTGATTTACTTGCCGTGTACCAACTCTCTAATATTACTACCTCTATTAACAAAGTGGCAAAGGGTACGCTCGAATTGCTTTAGAAATGAGTGTAAAATGAATATGTAGGACCCCTGGGATATTATTCCTCTGCCTCAGTCACGAACATAGAAAATGAGAGAAAAAACTAAATCAAAATCATATTTGTGGCGTCTCATGCTACCTAGTAAAGAACGAACTCTAGCACCTAGGAATCGTAAATTTGAAAACGTGTTTTGAAAAAAAAAGTCAATTAAGGAAGAATCTCCATTGAAGCTGATATAGAAAGCAGTAACTGATATTTCGGCTAATGAAATCGCTTGAAAAAGTTGTTGGTAAGTGTCATACCCGTTGAAAAGTATTCTCATTTTTAATCTCTATATTTTTGTACTGAGTAAGGAATTAGCTCGTTTGCGGACCGAATAAGGCCTAAAAAATGTTTGTAAATTTTTTTTTTTTCAATCACAAAAATTCACCAACTTAGACTTGGCTTTTTTGGAGCGAGTTAGGGTTTGGCTTTTTTTGGAGTAAGTTAGGATTTGGCTCGTTTTGTGGATAAATTAATGTAGATAAATTACTCTAAATAGCGGCTTGGTTTAAAGTTGTAGCGCTAAACATAATATATGTTTGTTCGGTACTGGTGCAAAATGCGGGCCCACCGCTATAAACTGTATCAAGAAAACCAGTCACGAAACCCGTCAAATGGGCTATTTGCAAGAGACCGCTATAGATAAATGATTGCAAAGCGTTGTTTCTCAATGAGTTACAATATTTAAACGATTGTTTTTTGGGGTTTAGGGGGGAAAAAGGTACCTAGGTTTGGTTAGATTACGTATTTAATAGTAGGCATATGCTCTGCTCCCCCCCCCCCCTAATGTGCAAATAAATAGCCCAGATTTGTTTCTAAACTGCTATATATTCATCCTATTTTATTTTATTTCATTAGCATTAACCAAACTTGACTTCTTCGTGGTGCCCGCATAATGCACAAGTACCGTTTTTTCTTACAAATTGCGTATATTCGCAGCATGGCCATTATTTTGAATGTGTTTCGGTATTTTCTATGTTTTGCTAAGAAAACACATTTAAGGTTCAACCTTGAATGTAGTATCTTTAAATTCCTTCCTTGAATTCGAGACCAAAGCGTAGTTGGCACAACAATTTTGTTTGCAAAGCCCAAGGGCTGCTGCAACGGCTTGCGTTGCGTAGGCAACGTAGGTCTGGTTTTATGTTGACTTTTGTTGCTATAGAGAAATTTGGACAATCTTCCTTCAAAAGGGATCGGACCACGTAGCTGATTTCGGGAACCGATTTCAGCATCAGTGGACAAACGATAGTGGTAAGAAAAATTTGTTGAAAGAAAAATTTATTGAGCGAGATTTTCAAAACAAAAAATCATGGACACAAATAGTCAATTGGAGTTTATTAATAGTTGCATGATTGATCTCAGCTTAGTTCTCAGTTTAGTACTCAGCTCAGTATCGGGGTCTTTCACCAAAGACATCTCTAGCTGACTATTTATTTGTATCCCTATTTTTTGTGATGATCATGATGAAAATCGGCGCCGAAAACCAGAAAATTTTTTAAGCTCAAATCGACGCCGATTTCTTTTAAAATCGACGCTGATTTGGAAATCAGTTCCCGAAATCAGCTGCGTGTGCCCAGCCCTTAAGGAGAGATCTGTAAAGTAGTAATCTTAGGCTTGATGATATTACATATATGGACGTTACCAGCGGAATCCCCGGGGGAAGTGTCATAAATTATTGAAATTACTCATAGCTTACTTATTATTTTCAG
Source organism: Artemia sp. Qi Xiang Cuo (assembly GCF_049724085.1). Lineage (NCBI taxonomy): Eukaryota > Metazoa > Arthropoda > Branchiopoda > Anostraca > Artemiidae > Artemia > Artemia sp. Qi Xiang Cuo. Next base: position 59,260,605 of record NC_142800.1, read on the forward strand.
AGATGTGAAATGGTCACCGTTCGTGAAATACACTTGGAATCGTTCCTGCACCAGTTGAACAATGGTACAAGAAAACTGATAAAATTTCATATTATGTTTTGTCTCTTTCAGTAACGAACAACAATATGAAATGACACAGGAATGAATCATATTGCCACCTCTCTGGAGCAATTAATAAGGAGTGTAGTGTTTCCATGCCTTATACTACAACTACTAACAACTCACCGCAGCACCAAGCCGCTTGAGGCCAACACAGCTACACACGCTCTTCTTCCATCCGAAGCTATTCAAAGCCCCTCTTTTTACACACTCTCAGGAAGTTCTCAGTTCCTTTAAATATTTCTTTATGACGTCCTCTCACCCAAGATGAAGGCGACCTGCTTTTTGTTAAGCCCTAAACGGTTGGCCGAAAAGGACAATCTTTGGCAATCTGTCATCCTTCATCCGCATAACGTGCCCTAGCCACCTCAACCTTTATTTCATTATAGCCCTAGAGAGCGGTATTGAACCACTTTTTTCGTACAGCCTATTGTTTGAAATATGGTTAGTCAGCCAAGTACCCAGAACGATCCTTAAGCAATTTCTCTGGAAAACATCTAGCAAATCTTCATCCGCTTTTTGGAGAGCCCATGCTTCAGAGCCATATTTGACCACTGTCATGCCTTATACTGATACAAATTTGCAAGTAATTAAACATTAACTTGGAAACTGTAAAAAATCACTCACAAATTCAAAAAATTTAGCCTATGCAACAAAAATATAAATTGACAAAGGTACAAAAAATAGGTGGTGAGATGAGGAAAACGAGTTTAAATTGTAAACAAAACGAGTAAGTGAGATTTGTTCAGCAAATAACACTTAGATAAAGATATGGAGAAAAGGTGGAAACTACAAACAAATTATGGAATGAGTCATTTGGTTTCCCCGTTCTGTGTTCTTTTTTCAAATATAATAGCCATTACCACTGCAATTGCGTCTCAAACCACCCCCTCCCCTAGTAGAGCCTGATATAGACTTAGACAATATTTAAAAGTTCGCTTAATTTGTAGGTTTATGCTATTTTTTGTGCTTATTTAGCTTCAATATTTCATTCACAAATATAGACAGTGGAATAGTGTTGCCTAAGTAAAGAATGATGTGGTCATAATGTTTGTTTAAAGGCACTTTGTATAGAAGTAGTTGTCGTAGAAACTTCTAAAGGGTTTCATTCAATCGAAAGTTCTAGGGCCTTCTTTAGCAGTCAAAAGTGATTGGAGGGCAACCAGCCTCCTCCCCATCATTTTTCCAAACACATCCAACCAAAATTTTATATAATCGTTTTGTTAAGAACACCAATTTGCACTTTAATGAAAAAAAAAAAATTCTGATTGTGGATTGTCAGTTTAGTATGCATAAACTTATATTTATTCCTGAAAATCTTAATAGTTTTTATTTATTAAACTCAAAAAAGTGAAAATACTTTTTATGTATTTTGTTTTCAGCAAAGTGCAAATTATGTTCCAGTGTATTTGTTTTCAGTAAAGTGCAAATCATGTTCTTGTCTTGAGAAGACATGAGGGTTGTCAACCCTATTCATGTTAGTTTTTGCTCGTTTTGTGTTTGACTTGGTTATTTTATTGTAATTTCTCTTCGTTTTGGGTTTCATTTATTTATTGATGGTGGATTGTGGTATTTACGCTTGAATGATAATTTGACTGTATTTCTACTCATTTTGCTTTCATGGAGCTCTTTACTGTTCTTTCAAAAACTTGTTTAGTCAAAAAGGTCTTTTAAATTGATTCTAAGTAAAACCGATTTTAAAACAAAATAGCAAACAGAAACATCTGAACGTAACTTTCAAGACGATTGAAAGGCACGGAGTTTCTGGTAGTTATGAATATTTTAGACAGTTGGTCAGAATGATCTTTAGGTCTTTTAGACAGTTGGTCAGAATGATCAAAATCAATCAAGTCTGACTTCGTCTGGTCTTTGCTGAACAAAACGTTATAAGTCTTCGCTGATCCATAAAAAAAGTGAGCCGTTTCGGAGCGAAGCAAATTGTTTTTCGTTTTTCTTCTTTTTTTTGTGCATCCGAGTCCCCTCGTCCTATGGACATACACATGGTTTCAAGCTTTTCAAAAATAATTGTTAGTTATTTTCCGGGCGGATCAGTAATTTGGAGACAGAGATCTGTTGGTCCTTTCATCCCTTCCCTGACCATAATTTTTGAATTCCTCATGCTCCAACCCCTCCCCAACTGCTTTCTAAAAGTCTAGATGTGCTTCTTTTTAGTCTGGATTTAAGTAGTTTCTTATGGTTTACCTAAGTACTTCAGTACTTTTCCCTCAAATCCCAACACTCTAAAGGTTTCAGCTTCACCCTTGAAGCCGTTCTTGAGATATGGCAAATTTACTATTCTGATAACCTAGATAAATATAGTGTCTTTTGATTTACTTTCGGCCCTTCACTCAAATCAAAATTCAAAGTCCACCTGGATCCTCAACACTCTGACAGTTTGAAAAAATTGATTCTAGGTTCCACTGGGGTTAGAAACACTAAACTTTTAGATAGATCAGAAAATACCCCCCTCCCTCCCCTCCTCTTCACACAAAAACGGAACTCTTCTTGACTTCTTCTCCCTAACACTCCAAAAGTTTCAACTTGACCTTCCCAACATATTCCTGAAATATTGCAGTTATGCTGTTTTGACACCGGGATACGCATACTATCTTTCGATTAATTTCCTCCCCTACACTCAAGTCAGAATCCAAGGTCAATTAAGCTCTTGGAAAAACCCTGCAAGTTTCAGCTTGATCTCCCAAACCGTTCCTGAGATTATCCACATACACTATTTTGATTAACTGGGTCACAGTGCGTTTTTCGATTTACACCGCTAATTCATGGGGAATGAATTTTCGTCATGTAGGGGGATTTCAATACAAAAAAATTGAGTAGATTTAGAGACAAAACGTTAAGTCCTCTTTTACCCTATATCCTCCCTCTAAGTCAAACTTCAAGGGCCACTCCCCTTAAAACTCCCCGAAAGTTTCAAATTTATTCCCCAAGCGATTCCAAGAATATTGTAGATGCACTGTTGTGATAACCTGGCAACTTATAGGCCTACTGTTTTTTTTTTTTTGTTTTTTTTTTTTTTTTTAGCCTCACTGCTCAACTGCAAACAGATTTTATGATCCATGGTGGTTTATTATACAAAAAAAAATCATATGGATCGGAGACAAAACCTTTTTAGTCCCTTCCTTTTCTGGCTATAGGGTCTAACAACATAAAACCTTTTATCTGAATTGGACACAAAACATTTTTAGTCCCTTCTCCTTCTTTCCATATGCCTTTTTATATAGTGGCTTTCAATAAGCCACTGCTAAGCCTTTTTAGCTGGATCAAAGACACATATTTTTAGGTCCCTCCCCTGTAAACAAAGTGACTTTTTTCTTCCCACATACAGTATCTGAAAGTTCTAACTCCACCCCCCATGTCATTATCTATGTATTACAGATGGACTATTTTGAGAACCTGGATATGCATTTTCCCTTTTGCATTATTTATTACAGGTGTTGCCAAAGTTTTTGTATTTCTTCACTTGTTTTGTTTTATCTCTTTTTTTATTTTTATTTTTTTATTAAATATAACCAGATTTTATCCTTTTTAAACTTATTTTGACGTTTCCTAGTTTAATTTAATAACTTTAGAATGATTTTTTGTTTGATTTTTTTTTTTTTTTTTTGCAATCTGCCAGTTTTTTTAGTTTACGTTATTTTTATGATTCTTTGTTGTCATTTTTCTATTTATTGACTTTAACCTCCTGTTTGTATTTTGTATTTGTTCGTTTTTGTCTTGCTTTTTATGCTGTTCATGACCCTTCCTAATTTACTACTTCTATCAGTTTAATGACATGTCCCCTATATGTATATTCATTTTTTGTTGTTTTTTTTTTGCCAATTTTCATGAAATGACAGAACATTCCTTTGCCAGTTTTATGTGTATGGTTAGTTATAAACTTAGTCTTTTGATATTTGTTTGTTTTTTGCTTTGGCTCGGACATACAGATTCGGCCCAGCCAGGCTTGTGATAGCTATTTTTTTAAATAAATCTCTTATCTTGTTGTCTCGGTATAGTGTCTTTCTGTTTAGTTATTTCCCAAATCAAATGTCAAGGTTCACTTGAGCTCCCGGCACCTTTTGAAGGTCTCGACTTTATTTCCCAAAACGTTGTTGAGATTTTCCAGATACACTGTTTTTGTAATTATAAAAGCAGAAGGAACTAAGTAAACTGAATTTTTAGCCCAAACACATACAGTTTCCTTTCATTTACATCGCTAGTGCACTTTAAATGGATTCTAGTCCCACAAAAGTATGATGGGCCAAAATTTTTTGGCGGATTTGAGATAAGAATTGTTTTGCTCCCTTGTCTTCCTCTTTGGAGTCAAAGTTAAGGATCTATTCCCCACTCTTCTAAAAGAAACTCCCTTAAAGAACCATGATTATCCTCGACATGTTGCATATTCCCCATTTTGATAACTTGCTTATTTATAAAATCTTTTGATTTACAATACTTACCGTGAATAGACTCATCAAAAGGACACATAAAATAAAAACGCTCAGGCTGATAAAAAGCAGAAAATATTTAGCGCCTCCTCCCAATAAATTGAAGTCTCCTTTTCCTTTTTTTTTCTTAACACTCCATGAAGGCCTCAGCTTCAATCCTTGAGCCATTCCCAAGACAACGGAGACTTGTTATTTTGATAGCCTGGATGCAAATGATTCATTCTGATTCACCTCGTTCCCCTCTTAAAGTCAAAATTCAAGAGCCAGTCGTCCCATCTTAATCTCTGAAACTCGTTTTAACTTGATACACTTAGGAATTCCCAGGCTTTTGCACATAGCGTAGTTAGAATTAGGTTGTGTCTTCATTATGATTTTTTCAGGCCATGCTCCTCGTGCTTTTTTATTTTTTCAGTCAGTCCCAGGCTCCATTGGCTCTTTTTAAGGCTCAAAAAGGCAATTCAGACACATTTGAAGTGGCTTTTTGAGAAGTCTGTTTTTTTGGTGAACAAAAAGCTGTTTTTACTTGGCTGACTTCACCTTAAAGACATAATTATTTGAAAAAAACTACGTTTTCTAAAGAGTTAAAGAGGCTGAGTCACAAGTTCGAACCTTAAAACGTACAGGGATTAAGAGGTACAGTTGGGGGGCTGCCACCCCCCAAACCCCCCACTTTTGCAGCCTTTAAATAAAATAAACAAGTTTTTTAAACTGAAAGTAAGGAGCGACATTAAAACTTAAAACGAACAGAAATTATTCTGTATATGAAAGGGGCTGTCCCCTCCTCAACGCCTCGCTTTTTACGCTAAAGTTTGACTTTCTCATAACTCTATTTCTTTTTAAACGATAATAAAACTTTAGCGTAAAGAGCGAGGCGTTGAGGAGGGGACAGCCCCTTTCATATACGGAATAATTTATGTTCGTTTTAAGTTTGAATGTCGCTCCTTACTTTCAGTTTAAAAAACTTGTTTTTTTTTATTTAAAGGCTGCAAAAGTGGGGGGTTGGGGGGCGGCAGCCCCCCAGCTGTACTTCCTAATCCCTGTACGTTTTAAGGTTCGAGCTTTTGACTCAGCCTCTTTAACTCATTAGAAAACATAGTTTTTTTCAAATAATTTCTGCACGTTTTTGTACAGTTTATTACTTATTATTGCTTGACTAACTGTTAGCTGATCGTGTCAGGAGTTAAAGTTGGGGGGCTGCCGTCCCCAAACCCCCCGCTTTTGAAGATTCTTTTGTTAAGGCTTTTAATTCCTGAATACTCAAATCAAATGCACAGTAAGATTTTCTTTTTTCAACTTTTCTTCGAAAATGCGGGTATATGGCATGTTATCAAAGCAGTGGAGACTTACCTGTAAGCTGAAGGCCGACTGTGATATTCTTCTGGAGACGCCTGTTGAGCCGAAGGATTTAATAGATTGGATTTAAAAAGAAACTGAGTTTCTTTTTTAAACTTTAAATTTAAGAGATACTACTTTAAATTCAATATACAAAACATTTACTCTGACGGGGAATCGAACATGGGTCTTCCGCATGACAGACAGTATTAGTGACCACTATACCATCAGAGACTATTGTTAAAATTATTTTTAGTCTCTGGAATCTATTTTGACGCAAGCAAAAGCAAAGTAAGATTTTCGTTTTTCGACAAAAAAAACTTCTGAGAAAAAGCTGGAATTTTTGGAAGCTTGCAGTCGGTCTTGTCAGGTTAAGAGGACTATTTTGATCTAATTCAATAATGAAATACTATGCTTTTACGAATTTCAAAAATTAGCATGGGCTCTTATAGGAAAACGAGGTTTTTCGTAAATTCGGTGGATAATTTTTTCGGTCTGAAAATATCAAAAGGTCCTAACAGGTCGAATTCCACTTCGAATGAGTCCTTATTCACCCGCATCCGTTGCCAACTTTGGCCTGTAGGCGTGGCAAAAAAAACAACTTGATATTTGGTTTTTAGAACAGGGAAGGAGTGATCGGATTGAGCTGAAATTTTGAGGATAAGCTTCCAGGCCCTAGGAAAGCTTATCCTCTAAATGTCAGCCCGATCGGACAACATTAAAGGGGGGCTGTGATGGGAAAAATTAACATGGGCTCTTATAGGAAAACGAGGTTTTTCGTAAATGTAAAGTTGGGGGATAATTTTTTCGGTCTGAAAATATCAAAAAGCCCTAACAGATCAAATTCCGCTTCGAATGAGTCCTCATTCACCCGGATCCGTTGCCAACTGTGGCCTGTAGGCGTGTCAGATAAAAAAAAAATTGACGAACATTAAGTGGCTATATTTGGTTTTTGGAAAACAAAGAAAGAGTGATCGGATTAAGCTGAAATTTTGAGGATAATCTCCCAGGCCCTAGGAAAGCTTATCCTCTAAATTACAGCCCGATCGGACAACGTTAAAGGGGGGCTGTGGTGGGAGGGTCAAAACTTCCGGTCCACTTTCCCCCATGAAGATAAAGTTGGAGGGGTGTGAAATTTTGCAAGTTTCTTAGTTTGAGCTTAGGCTACAAAATACGATCACCACCGTCTCTCTGCGACCGCTAGGACTGGAAATCACTTAACATTGTGGTGGTTCGCCTCTTTAAAGAGGCACAAGTGTGCTTCCTTGATGAAGAAAGAGGCTTAGAAAACTCGGGTGCGTGTAACGTCTTTAGTCTTACTGATTTGCACTTTTTTTCATATAGCCCTTAGAAACTTTAGAATTTGTTTGCTTAGTGAATGACCAATGAAAATTTTAAGCTGATCAGACAACCATAACCGGACATGGTCGCATTTTTTGTTGTAATCTATTTTTGAAAATAAGGAATTTAAGTAATTTATAGTCATTCATTATGACTACACTCATTGGACTGTAGAGAATCATCTCAACGCATGTGGGAATACTAAACCATTCGATCCAATACTTTAATGGTTTGCGGGATGCCGGGATATCAAAAAGTCGGGGAATAGGGACTGGTTACCATTTACCATACAATCCAAACTAGCCTTAAAAAAGCCACTAAAACTTGTGATCTATGATTGAATTATCTTCCTCCAAAGTTTTTCCGACCATGTTTTCCATTCACAGGAAGAAATGCCGCGTTTAGGGAAATGCCGAATGTATACTGGTTATTCATCTCGCTCACATTAGCGTGAAAAACCTGAAGAATTTACTTTACATAATTTATACCTTCACTTAGTTCACGTAACTTAGGCTACTTAGGAAGTTGAAAATTTTTCAACTTAGTGATAATCGCTTGAAATTTTTTTTATAGCCTATACTTGAAAAATTACATCAATCGAAAACAAGATTTTGTTAAAAATAAGCCATATGTGTTCAATCCAAAGAACAAAAATTACAAGGACACTTTCCAAGATGGGAACATCATCTGGAATTTTACTGTGGTTTTTAAATTATTCGGGGATTATGGCCTTTTAGCGTCTCAATTTATTTTTAGTTTAGTGAATAAAATTTTTGGAATGGGCCTATACAAATTACAGAACTTTGTTTATCATGTCTAAAGTTTCAGCTAAATTGTTTGATAAGTAAGACAATACACTTGTCACTGACCGGCTTCCTTTTTTCTTGTACTTTATTGTCTTTCTTTTATCATTATTAATGAAAAACTATAGTAAGGTACTGAAAGTTTTTCAGCTGATTTTCAGTAGTTGCTGACAGGTGCTATAGAAATACAATAAAGGCCATATTCTGCGGTAATTTGTGGTAAGGTTTTGCCAATTACGAGGAGTGTTGCCAAGTTTCAGGCTAGAATAAATAGTAAAACAAGAAAGAATTGGACCTTCTACGTGTCTCCTTGAATTTCAATAGTATTTAAAACTTCTACTTGGTTCTTTACTATGGCAAGGTTAATGCGCTACAGCGCTACCCTTGAAACACTAGAATGAATGTTTGCATTAAGAATGTTTAAGTTCTACCATTGAAGTTGCCAGCTCAAGGTGTCTAAACCTAACTTTTTTTCCTTTTAAATTTTTGGTCAATTTTGTCACAGGAAAAATTTTTGTAATTTGGCTTATTTAGCTTTTTAACCGAAAAATACTTCCAGACACTCTTTTTTACATAACGAATGGTACATTGCAACAATACAATTTCTTCTCCCAAAGTTCGAATCGTGATCATGCTTATTGGTTGACAGACTAGCCATAAGGTAATTACCCGTAGACCCCAATATAGTTTAGTGAAAATTTCTAGGGTGTGCACTTTAATAAGTGTAGACCTACCCACAGGCCTGCTTACTTCTAGTCACTCATTTTGCAGCTTAGCCTGCTCAAGAAAGATTAATCTAGGCTAATAACCTTTGTAAATAGCCTAAGACAATTGGGTAAATATTTACCAAATCATATTATTGAGTTAAGAATAAAGTGAATATACCACTCAATGGCTTTTTTTATGCTCTTTACAAATATAATTATCATTTTGTCAGAAATGAATTTTAGCCCCCACCCCTATATATGCTAATTCAGGTATAGGGTAAGACACCCAGTAGTTGGACACTTTGAAAACTTTTTGACATTTAAACTACTCTAATTACTGTATTATACCACCTAGAAACTTAATTTTTGTAGCATTAAAATTCTGAAGAATTTCTGAACAAGTAGGTTACTAATTCAAATAGTTTTGCTTGTACAGTGCCTCCTATTTTTGAATTTACTAACAAGTGACAATTCCGCCTAAAGTCCGACATACAAACGGCTCATTGTAAATAGTTATGATGCAATATTGCCTATTTCCATCCAGCGAACTCCCTATTCTCAGGCAGTAGCATCGAAACTGGTTTTCCCAGTTTTGTTTTCTATACGCTGTAATCTTGGCCAAGCTAATATCAAAATAGCCTAGCTGCAGTTTGTAAATCACCATTTTGCAAATGAAAAATTAATTTTTAAAGGTTTATTACAAATTTGTATAACAAATTTGATTTTCAGAGAAGATAATAATTCAGATTGGAATTATTGAGAAAAGTGAATATCCTTGTTATTCAATGTGGGCATGTGCGGATCAAGGATTTTTGAGCTGCAGCTGCAGTTTGTAAATCACCATTTCGCAAATGAAAAATTAATTTTTAAAGGTTTATTACAAATTTGTAGAACAAATTTGATTTTCAGAGAAGATAATAATTCAGATTGGAATTATTGAGAAAAGTGAATATCCTTGTTATTCAATGTGGGCATGTGCGGATCAAGGACTTTTTTGGGGGGAGTGGGGGGGGGGGGGCAAAATGGGTGGATCAAATAAAAAAAAATTATGGGGCACAAAATAGGTTGATCTGATAAATTTGCATCAGGAGTATGTTTAATTAACGCAAACTTGAGTTAATTAAGTAAATTATGCTCTTTAATGCTCTTTTTTATTCTCTTTAAGAATATAGTAATCATTTTTGTTGGAAATGAATTTTAGCCCCCACCCTTATTTATACCAATTCAGGGTATATATTTGCACATTAGGGGGGTGGGGGAAAGTTTAAACTTACGTCTCATTTACAACATAAGTAAAATTACCCCCTCCCCCCAAATATGCAAATATTTACCCTAAATTCTTATATAGGCCTATAGGGGTGGGGGTAAAATTCATTTCTGGCAAAAATGATTATTATATTTGTAAAGAGCACAAAAAAGGGCATCAAGTGGTATATTCACTTTAGTTTTAACTCAATAATATGATTTGGTAAATATTTACTGACAATTGCCATGGAAAACTTAAAATAAAACATTCTTTTCTTCTTAAGCACTTAGAAGTGTATTGTCCATATGAAACATAAATTGTAGTCAAACTATTTGTCTGAAATTAGGTAGTGTCTGAGGGTAAAGTTCAAGTTGAAAGGGCTTCTGGCTAACTTGATTGGTAAATTTTTGCCAAATCATATTATTGAGTTACAAATAAAGTGAATATACCACTGGATGCCTTTTTTTATGCTCTTTACAAATATAATAATCATTTTTGTCAGAAATGAATTTTAGCCCCCACCCCTATATATACCAATTCAGGATATAGGCTATTTTTGCACATTAGGGGGTGGGGGTAAATTTTATTTCTGATGTAAATGAGAGGTAAGTTTAAACTTTCCCCCCACCCCCCTGATGTGCAAATATATTACCTTAATTACCTTAATTCGCACTTCGGAGCAAATTAAGGTCCATACTGGATCTGTTGTGCTCTGGGTCAAATGATGGCAAAAATTCGTCACTGTGTTAGGGCCCAGTGACACGCCATAGGAGAGGTCTGCTGGAGAGATGCAATTTAAGCCCACTCGGTATATACCCTGAATTGGTATATAGAGGGGTGGGGGATAAAATTCATTTCTGACAAAAATGATTATTATATTTGTAAAGAGCATAATAAAAGGCATCAAGTAGTATATTCACTTTATTTGTAACTGAATAATATGATTTGGTAAAAATTTACCACTTGATTATGGAGTCTTTTGCTTGGCTTTGTAGTGCTTTCTATATAAGGTTAAATGACAATATTTAAAGCTTAATAATATTAAGGACCAATGACTATAATGGTCAAACATTGTAAACCTTGTTGTTTGTACCTTTTTCTCTTATTTTGTTGCTGTAGAAAAGGGTTAAAAACAAAAATCCTTGCTTCATTATATGCAGAATAATTGTAGTTAACATATTTCAACTGCAGCTCTGCTACACTTTACCCCTAACCCTCCTGATGTGCAGATATGTAGCCCAAATTACATATTTCCCTTGTGTTTTCTGGTTCTTAGTTTTGTCAGAGTTTGTTCAATTTATGGGTTCACCAGTTTAAACAAAATTGATGGTAACAGCTTAAAGTAAACATGGTAATTTTTGAAAATTTATAAATTGTTTATTCAATTAGATTATGATAAATCAAAGCATATAATTTTAGTAAAATGGAATTCTAATCAAATAGTATAAGCAATAAAGGTTTACTGTGATAGCAGTGCCATGTGTGTAGCCCCTTAGTGCTCTTGTATATGTTGTAGAGGTTCAGGAGAAGCAAGCCTAGTGCCTTTGCTTATGGATGTTAATAACACTGACAACAGTTCATCCTCCACTGGCTGTAAGCAACATTAATCTTCTATTATAGAAGAAGGAGGATGTAATATCATGCGTGACTACTGTGTTTATGCTTCTAGTTCTTGCTCCTAGCTGCAATTTAAGGTAATTTAAGGATATGCTTGCAGTTGCTTATCATGCTTTTGTTGTTATTATGCTTGCAGTTGCTTATTATGCTTTTTGTTCTAGATGCCTGGTTTTAATAAACTAATAATCTGGTGGAACACTACATTGTATATATGCACATTAAGGGCAGGTGTAGTTGTAAAGCAGAGTGAAACATTTTTACAAATGATATAGGTTAACTAAGTATTTTAGGATTTTTTTTAAGTTGCTTTCAAAATTTTATAGTGTTTCCTTTTAAGTAGGCCAAACTGTAGACTAAAACTAAAATGTTGAATTGTAAATGCTCAATTATTTTATCTTTACATTTCTGAGATTTCAGGCTACCCTGAAAGTTGGTTTGCAGACTAGCTAAAGGTAAAACATTTAATGTTTTACCTTTAGGTCATATCCCAATATTGTTTAGTTGAAAATTTCCAGTATGTAAACTCTACAGAGGGTAGCCTACATTTAAGCTAGACTTAGTTATCCCTAGCATAACCTATATAAAAGTAAAACCATGTTTTTAGATGCTAAAGGTGCTTTCAAGCTCCTATCTTGACTCCTCTGCTATTTTTTAGGGTTAGAAAATGGTAAATATATACATATTCATATAATTTAGTTAGAAAGAAAGCAAATGTATCATTTTATGTCTTTTTATGCTCTTTCCAAACTCAATGATTGCTTTTGGGGCTAATTCTATTTTGAGCCCTTAAAGGGGCTCAAAGCAGCCCATAGTATCCAACTGTTTAGAAATGTCTTAAAACTTTTGGGGCTCTATTAAGGGCTCAAAATGGCATTTGCTCCAAAACTAACCATTGAATATTGAACAGCATAAAAAAGGCATCAAGTGATATGTTCACTTTCTAGTGTCTTGTATGGGTAGCCTCTGCCCCTCAGGATGCTAAAAACAGGGACATAGACCTAATTTGATTTAAAATACATTCTGAAATACAGTGCCTCCTCTATTTAATCCAGATGTGGATTTTTAGATTGTGGATCAGATTGACAATAAATCAGAGTTTGATTTTGATTATTATTATTTGGGAACAGACAATGTTGGTCAATCTGACCTTGACCCAGAGTATTTGGCTTATTCCTTCCTTTCTGCTGAACAAATTCAACAGTTTTTAAATGAATGAATTGAAGCTCTCACAAAATCAGCCAAGGTGAGTGACAAACATTGTCTTAAAGCTGTGTTTTAGAGTGCCAACGTTTTATATGATACAGAATCTTATCTGATGGGTGAGGTGTAAAATGGGAAAAAAAGTATTTTCCTGTGTAGTATTTTTCAGTTGTGTTTTTTCTTCAGGAAGGGCTCTTTGAATCAGACTTATGAATATGCACATATTTACCTCAAAAGTTACAAAGAAGATCTGGCATATCTTTGGAAAACCATTCTGATTTTCCTCAAATTTGCTCTGAGTGGACTTTTCTACATGACAAATAATTTAACACCCAGTTTCATGGATGCTAACAGAGAGGACATTAATCCCCCTACAGTAGGAAAATGGTAAACAGCTCAGGTTTAAAACCTAGAATCTAGGCTACAAAATGTCTACAACCAGTTGACATTTGTCTGGTCTTTATCTACTCCTATCTTACAACTGAAGTTGCACCAATAGTACAATTGGATAAACTATTTTATGATGAAATGGCTTTTTGAGTGAAAAAATTACTTTGCAGTCTGGTGTAGCAGAAAGTTCATCAAAATTTATCATACCACTCCACAAAATAGGGTCATGTTGTCTAGGCCTACCAATCCTGCTGTGAAATAATTTTATTCATTGTCCAATATGGCTGTAGTTGCATACAGGATGAATTTGTGCTCAATAACTGAAGATTAACTCCACACTATATGCTTTTTCCAAGGTTAAGACCAACTTTTGTTAACATTTCAAGTCTTCAGCAGTTAAGAATCAGAGGTTAAGCTTGGAACCACCTTCATAGATCCATATTTGAACACTAGATCCATTTCTGAAGGAACCTATCTTTGGCAATATTTGTTTGTTCTTGAAACAAAACTTGCTGTAGGGTTGCTTCTGTTTGTCGATTAATTTAAAAATGTTTTCACAAAATAAGTTTTTCAAAGAAAAGTAAAGAGCTAGATTAAACCAAAAATTAGCAGAAATAAAGTCAAACATTTTTCCCAGTGTAAAATTACAGCAGAACACCAATCACAAACCAAAATTACATTAAACAATCAAGTCAAACTCAAAACATGCAGACACTAAGATGAGTAGGTCTGACCTCCAACCCCCCCCCCCCCCCACTATGCCTTCTTAAGATCAGAACATCAATTGCACTTTACTGAAAACAATCGTTATTTCAAACTGAATGTTTCTATTTCTTATAATATAAAAAAACTGTCATAAATAAGATTACTGAAAAAATGTTGATTGACAGTTTAATATATATGTACTGATATTTATTCCTTAAAGTCCTAATAATTTTTTATTAAATAAAGTTAAAGCATTTAAAATGTAATTTGTTGTCAATAAAGTGCAAATTATGTTCTGGTCTCTAGAAAGCACGGGGGCTTCAGCCCTACTCGTCATAGTTTCTGCTTGTTTTGAGCTTGACTTGATTATTTGTTATAATTTCTGTTCATTTGGGTTCCATTTATTATTTTTTTGGTGTTTTGTGGTAGCTTTACCCTTTTAAGAATTATTTGAGTTTATTTCTGCTCCTTATTGGTTTAATGTAGCTCTACTTTTCTTTGAAAAAATTATTTTGCAAAAAAGTTTTTTCTAATTAATTTACGTTTGTTTTTTATTGATGTATTCGTTTTCATTGGAAAAAAAATTAAATCTTTTCATTTTTGTTTCTATGAGAATCCATAGTTTGGCTTACTATTTATATGCTGGAAAAACTTTTTCAACAATTGTTAATAATATTTGCCCTTTTGAAAATCTGGACACATATAGTATTGTTTAATTTAGTTTAACACCTCAAGTTTTCCTGAAAAATAAAACTTAATACCATTCCCTAAACATTATATCTGTGCTATTTTGACTACCTAGATGAACTTACACTTTTTTTTTATTTAGCTCAATTGTAAGAGCAGATTTAGTAAAAGTAATAGCCCTAAAAGTTTCAACTCAATACCCTCAGTCATTCTTGAGATATTGCTGAGACGGTTTATTGGCAACCAACATATACATAGTGCCTTTTGATTTAGTTTAAAAGTAACATAAACTTTCCATGGAAGTTTCTACTTTATACTTTATTCTAGGGTATTGGGTTACCCTTTATACCCTCTACCCCATCAGAAGTAATAGCAACAGGAGTAGTATTAGTGATAAGCAGTAGTAGTATTTGTAGTAAGCAGTAGTGGCATTTCACATTTTTTACATATTTCTGATACATCATGTTGATAATCTGTATGCACATATTGTTCTTTAATATAGCCTGTCCCCGCCCCCCCCCCTCTACAGTCCTTGAATGTTCCACATTAATACTATTAGGCTTAGTAATATTAGTAGTAACAGCAGTAGTACTACTGCTACTAGTAGTTATATTAGTAGCATTTTTATGCATATAGTGCATTTGTATTAGCTCAATATACCCTTTGGCATGTTCTAAAAGTTTCTACCTCATGCTCTTGACTGTTCTTGATATACTGCTGATGTGGCCATTTGACAGCCTGCATACATACAAAGTGTACAGCAGTAGTTCTAGTAGCAGGATGCACAGAGTGACTTTTGATTAATTCAACATCCATTATAACATGCCTTAAAGAGTTTTAAGTTTCAACTTAAAACTAAGCTATTCCTGACAAATTGATCATATGTCCTTTTGGCAACATTAATGTAAACAGTGTGTTTTAATTTAATTCAACTCCCCCCCCCCCTAAAGGTTCCCCGAAAGTGTCACGTAATATCTTTTACCTCTGTAGAAGCAGCAGTCATAGCAGTCGTAATAGTAGCAATAGTGGTAACATGCACTTAGTGCCTTTTGGTTAGCTCAACATGCCCCTGGTCAATTCAGAATCTCCCTTATCATTCCTGTAAAGTTCCAATTTAATACCCTCAGTAATTCCTGAATTTCCCCCTTTTGACAACGTGTATGCACATAATATGTTTTGAGTTTGTTCAACACTCCCCTCAACATTCTCTGAAAGCTTCACATGAGTGAACTTAGTCTTTTTTTACACCAGAGGTCAAAGATGCCCACTTTCCCAATATCAAATACTACCGTACGTGTGAACAATGGGCAAGTTGCATAACTTACAGTCCTTGCTCTGAGGGCTGTGGGGGATTGACATTCCCAAACATTCACAAAAGCATAGTTACTGGATGTTTTAACTGTGCATGGAAAATTAATAGACTTGGAAGGGAGTTGTATGCCCTCCAATCACTTTTGACTCTTAAAAATGGCACTAGAACTTTTAACGTCCAATCAAATTAAAATTTTCTATGATAGCGCTTTGCTGCCTGTGATACTGCTTATGTTTGCTTTTGAAAACCTGGATGTATTTTGTTTTCTTATTTGAATTGAAACTTCCCCAAAAAGATTCCCTATAAGTTTCTCCTTAATACCCTTAGCCTCATTGGCTACAGCAATTGTAGTAGTATTATTAGTAGTATACACATAGTGCCTTTTGGTTAGTTCAAAATCTGCCACAACATACCCTGAAAGTCCCAAATTAATAATGTAAGTTTGTCCTGAGATATTGCTTTTACATCTGTCTGGCAATCTACATGGTCACAGTTTGTTTTTATTCAGTTCAACATCCACCTAAACATTCCTTAAAAGCTTCACCTCAATATTCTTAGCTTCAGTACTAGCATTGGTTGTAGTAGTAGTATTAGCATAGTTCCATCCCCCACAACAAGCTTTTTAAGTTTCAACTTCACATACTAAACCATTCCTAAGATATTGCTGATGTGCCCTATTCACAACCTGCATACAGCTGGGGTGTTGTGATTCTGTCCAACTTCCCCCTGAATATTCCCTGAAACTTTCACCTTTGTACCTTTAGCTGCATTTGCAATAGCAGTCACAGTAGTAGTAGCAAGAATACTAGTTGGATTAGTAGTAGTATTAACAGTATAAGTATTAGTAATAGTAGCAGCAGTAATATTTACACATTGCCTTTTGGTCAGTTGAACACCCTGTCATCAAGGCTTGGAAGTTTCAACTTAATACAATTATCTATTACTATGATATTGCTAATATGTCCTTTTGATTAATCTATACGTTCTTAGTGTGTTTTAATTTAGTTCAAATTCCCCCTCGGCACTTCCTGACGTTTTCATTTTATTACTCCTAGCATTAGTAGCAATTGCAGTAGAAGTAGTTGGAGTAGTAGCAATAACAGTGGTATTAGTATTAGTAGTACCATGCATGTATTGCCTTTTGGTCAGTTGGTCTTCCCCTTGAAGCATTCCCTGAAAGTTCCAACTTAATACCCTAATCCATTCGTTAGATATGCCCTTTTGACTATCTGCATCTACATAGTGTATTATGATTTAGTTTGAATTTTTTCAAAATATTCTCTCAAATTTTCACCTTCATACCCTTAATCTTGATAGTAGTAGTAGTAGTAATAGTAGGAGCAGTAGTAGTGTTGTATTAGTAGCAGTAGTAGTATGCACATGTTGCCTTTTGTTCAGTTTAACATCCCTCTCAAGATGTCCTGGACGTTTCAGCTTTATATGGTAAGCCATTCCAAAGATTATACTTATACGCCCTTGTGACAATCTGTATGCTCAGTGTATGTTTTGATTCAGGTCAAATTTCTCCAAATTTTCACTTCAATATCCTCAGACTTGGGAATACTCGCCACAGAAGCAGTAGTTGTAGTGGTAGAAGTAGTAGCGCGCAAATACTGCCTTTTTGGGTCATCTGATCATACCCCTCATCATTTCCTGGAAGTTCCAAGTTAATACACCCAGTCATTCTAGAATTACACTCTTTTGAAAACCCGTATGCACATGATGTGTTTGATTTAGTTCAACATTCTCTAAAAGGTTCACCTGAGTGCCCTTTGTCTTTTTGGACACGAGCTCAAACATGCCAAACTTTCTCAACAACAAGTTCTATACGTAAACAGAGGGCAAATTGCATAACTTACAGCCCTGAGGTCAATGGGGGATGGGGTTCGACATCCCCAGAGACATAGTTACTGGATCCTTTCAACTTTTCTGAACAAGGTGGTTGTCTCAAAATTTTGATTGGGTGCGTTTGAGGAATTAATGGTCGTGGAAGGGGGCTGGTCACCCTCTAATCACAATTGACTCTTAAAAAGTGTACTAGAATTTTTAATTTAAAATCGAATGAGCTCTTTCCAAAGTTTCTACAACAACTCCTTCTATACAAAGTGCCTTGATGAAAAAAAGTTGTGCCCACATTGCTTTTTATGTAGCCAGTGACATTGTACTGCCTATGATTAATTATTGACAAAATAAAAACTAAGAACCAGACCCTTGATAGACCATAAAAGTGAAAGATTCAATTGTCTGTGTTGCAGTATAGATTAATAGCTAGACTGCTTGTAAAAACCCCATGATTCAAGAAGTTTCTGTTCTGTTAACTACTCTAAAATTTCATATAAAGCATAATATAAAAATTGAATTCTTAGGGTGATGAAGTAGTATTTCATATTACTATTGATCTACTATTTTTTTTTTTCAGTTTTCTCTTCTCTTGCTGAATTGCATGAAATTTTGATGTAAATTTCTTTCTTTGTTTCGTTTACAGTTTTGTCTATCTATTTACTAGGGTCAGTGGGAGGTTCCTAAAATACAATGGTTCATGCCAAAATGCATGTATA
This sequence comes from Artemia sp. Qi Xiang Cuo, assembly GCF_049724085.1. Taxonomy (NCBI): domain Eukaryota; kingdom Metazoa; phylum Arthropoda; class Branchiopoda; order Anostraca; family Artemiidae; genus Artemia; species Artemia sp. Qi Xiang Cuo. The sequence goes on from NC_142800.1 coordinate 59,279,044, forward strand.
AAGTTTGAGAAAAACTGGATGTTCCTGAAAGTAAGAACAAGAAACTCAAATGAAAAACTGAATGAAGCAGTTTTGAGATACTCTTCTTCAAAAAAGAAAATAAAACATTAGAATAATTGGCACAAAAAAGTCTTATTTTAGTTACAAATTCAGCTATAGGGGACACAAGTGCAGCAAAGGTGTGTTGGTTAAAATTTTTTTCAATGATATGAAAGTTTTCTGCAAATAGGCTTTTGGCGAAATTGATCAGTTTAACATAAAAACTGAATGTTAACATAGAAACATGAAGGCTTTTGTGAGGTTCAAAATATCTGAGGGCTGTTTTTGTTTTTATTATCTTGCATAACGAATCGCAAAGACTGGTACACACAGTCAATATTCAAAAGATTGAATAGTCATCTAAAACCTCAATAAAAGACTAGCGACAAATCAGATACTTAATTATACCTGGGACTGCTAATTTAGGCTGGATGCTCAAGAAGCGTTTTATGCCAAATATCTGGTTTCTCACTTTTTAGGGCATTCGTCATAAACTTTTCTTTTTCTATGTGTGGAATCTTTGATAGGTCATTAGGGTGAAGAGGGAATCCCTATGTTTCTCAGTATGGTTTGAATTTCTCACATGATGATGTCCTTTCTAGTGACAACTTAGATTATCTAAAACCACATAAAAGTTCTATTTTTATTTTCAGGCTTAAAAATAAGGCAAAAATGCGGGAATTGATACAAGAAGTTGTTCGTGTTGAAGTTAATGGACAATTTATTGTGTTACCCTCAAATTTTAAGCAACGCTTGATAGAAATTGAAGAACTTTTAATAACTTATTTTATAAGTTTAGAAAAGAAAAGTGTTTCATTTCGCGTGTTATCCTTTTTGCCAACTTGCACTGTTCTTGGCCTTAAGCACAGCCAAAGACACTACAGGGTAATATGTAGAAAAGCAAGAAAAAAGGATTTCTACAATATTGAGCTAATTGATCTCGGGATTACAATGAAAGATATAAATCGTGATGATATGGACCTATATAAATTACCCTTGGACATGGTGCATATTCCACCTATATCAAGGAGAATTCAGATGTTCGGAGTTGCCCCCTGTTGTCTAGTGCAGGATGATGAAGAAAAAGGGTTGACATTAAGAAAAAGGGGTGACCCAAATGGTGTTTTGTCAAGCAGTGCTTTAGAACAGATTGAGACTTTTATAGGTAAATCAAAACATTTACAATGTGCAGTTGAAATTATTGGTGTATCAAGGAAAAATTTGTCATTGGTATATGGTGATGTTCAAATTCCAGATGAGAAAATCCGAAATTCCAGTTTGAAAAATTACATGCTGGACATTAATGCTGTATTACCTAATGATTTGTGCGAATCTGATATAATACGTTTCAGTTCTACTGAAGGGACACGCTTGCTCCAGGCTATAAGACATTTAAAATCAGGCTTGGAAAGTAGCTTTAAGCCTTGTCAGAATATTAGTGTCAAAGGTGAAATAAAGCCATCACTGGATGCAGTGTGGTGGTTAAACATTCAGAAAAAAATTTCTGAAAAGAAGATGAATATGGCGACAAAGACTCTTGACTGTGAAGTTGAATACTCCAATCTTGGTATCAAGCATAGCATAAACCAGCTTTGCGATGATTCTCGGGGTCGTTGTCCGTTGCTGCAAACCAAGGTTTTGTTTTATCTTTTAGTATTATCTCAGATTTTGATTTTATAAATTAATGTCAGTTCGCATAAGTTTGATATTGGTCAAACCTATAAATACCTCCATGTAGAGAAGGGCAAGATGAGGGGATAAATTCTCACAAGGGTTCCTCATGTTGATCTCTTTGAACTTTGATGAGCAGAAGAACATCACATAATGAAATATTACATCTAATGTTTTCACAAATAACTGCACACAGGAAGGAATCTTCCAATTGGCAATACCAAGGAAAAGGCCCATCCCTATAAAAAATTCAAGTTATCAAATGACCTCATTTGATTATTCTTACTTTTGCATTATTTAGCACAGGTAAATGATAGTAGTATTATACCCAGGAATTTCGTTTGAAGAGAAAGGGATTTATAATTAAATAAATGTACACAGAAATTTTGGGATCTCAAAGTTAAGATGATGCAGCCTGAAATGACCCTATTCTGGTGCTGGATATGGGTTTCAAGTTGTTTGAAAAGATTTTTCCTGTTTTACCAATAATATTAAGAATATAAATAACACATCATATGATACATGTCTATAGTAATATGTTTTTATTTTTTTTATAACTCCTTCCTACCAACTATAAACAGAGGGAGGGGCTTTTGTTTAAAGCCACCTCCTCTTTCATGGAAGGAGGTTACCTGTAAATGCTCTTTATACTCTGGACCCATTTTTCCAGGAAAATACTCAACCCCCTCCCTTTTCGAGGGTCAGACCTCCATGCTCATAAGAACATCAGAATATGGGTAAGATATTTATAAGATAGAAGCTGTCCTTGCCCTACCTGAAATTTAAGTTTTTTTCACAATAAGATACAAAATTTAGAATTTTTCCTGCAGTTTTTGTTTTCATTGAAAAAAATCATGACCCTACCACTTCCAGCTGTATTCTGTTATATCCAGAAAAACATACCGCCATAAAGAACCACCATTAGTTTTTGTAAGGAAGAGTATGCATGATAATGCTGGTACAGGGGTACTTGTTTGATGTCTTACTCTCTGACTAATGATGCTCTTAGAAATAGTATATAAAGGGACTATAACAAGGGGAGAGGATGGGTACAAAGTTCAAAGCGATAATTCTATACCGCCACTCTTTTTTCCTGGGGGTATCTCCCTGCCTATTCTTCCTGTTTGCAGGTATGTTTCTAGAACTGGGATGTTATTTCAAAGTATTTAGGAAACCGTGGCATCTACAGTGTCTTTGTCATCTTCCTGAAAATTTGAAATTATGTTTCTTTTGATATTGTCAAAATTTACTGAAGATAAAAGCATAATCTGTTAAAACTGAGATTGTCTCTTAGAAAGTTTAAGGATTGACTCAAAGGTTATGGATAACTTATAACTAGAGCTAGCGTGGACGAAAAAAACCCATCAACATCATCTAGCGTTTGGCGTTTTTTCAAGCCTTGTAATTGTTTTTCTATCAGAAACTGAGATTAGATGCCTATAACTACCCTAATTTTACCAATTACAGCAATTAGATTAATTATTCTTATTATTGCACTAAAAAATATCAAGTGTTGCCAAACGCTAAATGGCTTTGACAGTTTTTTTTTGTCCACACTAGCGCTAGTTCCCACTCATATAAGTTACCCATGCTCTTTGGATTGGCTTGGGATGGTATCCATTCACGGCATGCACAATCTGCTTCATGTCAAGAAGAGGCGTAACCTTTATCAATGCATGAACGTTTGTTAACAACTCAAAATTGCTCTTCCAAGTCGTATCTTGTTCTTGGTTTTCAAGTTCTATAATTTACTTGTAACTAGGCAGTAACTTGTAAGTAGTAAATTGCGAAGCTAGTTAATTTTTTATAAGGAATAGTTTTATTATACATGAATATTAAACAGGTTGAAATGTAAAGCTTATCCGCAGAGAGATCATAAACATTCTGCTGTGATTCCCTAAAAATTGCTCTTTTTTTTAGCTTCCCAAGGTTTTTCTCAATTGTTGAAAGCCAGAAGGCCATGGTTTTCTTGGCTCACCCCTAAATGATACCACGGCTCTGCAACTGGGTTGCTCTTAGTTCATGCCATATTTCTTTAGATTGTTTTGATAACTTTCAAACAAAAATCTAAACTGATTTTTTGTTGTTAATTCATTTATTTGTAAAAACTGTGCTCTAGAAATATATTGTCTTTGTCCTGATGAACGAAAAGTAGGATTTTCTCATATATACTGGGAAGAGATCACAAGGAAACATTTTAAAAGAAATAGGAGCATCATAGGAGGGAGTTCAGAGTGAAGCTCAGAATAGATTAACGGTGGAGGAGGAACTTGTACATCCCGTTTTGACCTCAAGTGGTGGGGTGATGCGATAGTTCTTAGCGGTAGTAGTAGTAGTAGAAGAAGTTGTAATTTTTGGCCTCTTATCTTCTTTTATAATAATATCTTCCTGGTTTTATTTGACCTTTTATAGGCCTGTAAGCTAATTTTTACTAATTTTCCCCCACTAATTAGGTCCACACTCGGTACTCTCATGGAAACCCTTTTTTTAATTTCAATTCTCAAGAATTGATTTTCTGGAGAATTGGAAGAATTTCAATTTCTGGCCATGTCACATATCCTATTTCGAAGAGAAGTGTCTCGTTACTATTTAATATTTAAGCTTTTCTATTCGTCCTGTTTTAAAAGAATTTCTGTTTTATTACCTTGATATGGCCTATCTCTTACTTATGTTCCGAAACTTTTTATCTTAGTAAAAAAGAAAAAAAATGGTTTAAACAATGAATCTTACATGGCTTAAACGTTTGAAAATTCAATGTGCATTTCTACAAAAAAGCTTAGGTGATGCGATTTCTTAAAAATAATTTTGCGAGCCTCAGCGTTGGCTGACCGTGTCAAAGACAAAGGGTCCATTAGCGAATTCCCTCAGCACCACAGGAAACTCCCAAAATGCCAAATTGTATTTTCGTACAAATTTCGGTAAAAATTGTTTGGTGATCTTGAATGCCTTATCAGTTCGAAAAGCTACCGATAGGCAAGTCTAAAATAACGAAAATATAATCTTTTACGAAAGTGCTGTCTATTAGCGGTGTACCTCAGGGCCGTATCCAGGATTTTTTTTCGGGGGGGGGGGGTTACCCGATTTTTTCTCGTGGACTTTTTTCCCGTGTCTAACATCCTCGAGCAACATTACGTTAGCTCGAGACCATTAGTCTGCCCCTTGCGAACGAGGACGCGTCCACTAGGCATACTTTCGTGTTGTTTTTTTTTAGTAACGCAAAAACAAGACAAGTATTTAAATACAGTTAAATACTACAAGCTTTTTTTTTCTTTTTTTTTCTTTTTCTTTTTTTTTAGACAGCAAAAACAGTTAACGCAAAAAGAAGCCAAATAGTAGAAGTAGTCTATATATTTTTTAGTTGTTTTTTTTTTAGCTAAACGTAATGATGAATATCTATAAAACGAAATCCAGGCAACGATTTTTCTTCCCTGCAACAATGTCGATGACCCTGTCCGGGCAGATGTCAACGTCCCTATGGACTGCAAGGAGGGCTAAGCCACTCAATCGTTCTTCTCCTGTTGAATTTCTCAGCCAGGTTTTGAGCCTTCTGAGCGTTGAGAAACGTCTTTCCGAAGTAGCAGTGCTAACAGGTAACGTCGCAAGAACAGCCAGAAAAAGAAAAACATTTGGAAAAAAGGTGGCGACGCATGCCTGAAGCGAAGACACAGCACAAGTAGGCCTCTCTGATACCGGCGCATTCTCCCACTTGATGTGCCATAGCTCAATTGCTTGCTTCAGACAGTCTGGCTCGGGAAGAATATCGCCATAAAATTCAACCAATGACTCCAGGTTTAATGCCTTCAGATGGACAGAAATAATTTTGGTAGGAGAAAGGACGCTGAGATTTGACAGCAGTTTCTGGTGAAGCACAAATCAGTGTTTCAGCTCGGAAGAGAAGTGGTCCAGGAAAGTGATGAAGAGCAAGGCTCTACAGTAATTGAAAAAGTCTTCCTTTTTTGCATGCATAATTTGGTTACTTCTCGTCCATGAACGAGTAATCTCCAGTCTTAAGTCACTGGCACAACGCTTAGCTTCGTCGAAAATAGACGTCGGAGCAGTAGCGGCACTTCCTTGCATTTCCTTTGTTTTTGAAAGGACAGTTTCCACGTGCCTGCATGCAGCTGCCAAATCACAGTCAACTGATTGAAGAGTCTTGCACAGTGGAAGCGTAAGGCAGAAAAGCTCTTTGACTACATGGAGACATACAACAAATTGCGACTGGTTCATAGTGTCCAACAGCTGCGCCACTTTTGCAGAAGTTTCTACATTTCCATTCTCTTCAAGAGCTTCCAGGGATCGCAGGATTGGTCGGTACAGCTCAAGAAAACGCACGACTGAATCGTGGCGCTCCACCCATCTTGTTTCGCAGAGTCTGGTTAAAGTATGTTTCCTGGAATCCGGTAGTATTTCGTTGATCTTCTCTTTTAAATTCTGTGTCCTGAGTGGGGAAGTATGGTAAAAACTGCAGACTTGTGACAAGACACCAAAGAAATGCTTTAACGCCAGAATAGAGCATACAGAAGAGATGACCAAGTTGAGAATGTGCGCACTACAATGGACGTAAAGCGCCTTCGGATACTTTTCACGTATAACAGCCTGGACACCCCTAAGATGCCCACTCATCGCTGCTGCACCGTCATACACCTGACCAACCATCTTGTTCAGATTAAGACCAAGGCTTTCGAGAAATCACAGGATTGATGAAGCCAGACTTTGCCCAGTCAAATCAGAAACTGGGGTAAAACCTAGGAAGTCCTCATGCAGGTTCCCTTTGAAAGTGTAGCGGATGCAAACAGACAGCTGCTCGGTATTCGAAACGTCCGCTGTTTCGTCGGCAAGCACCGAAAAGCATGGACTTGGGTTTACTCTTTCCACAATAGACTGCTGAAGAAGCTCCCCGGATGAGGCTATAATACCATTCTGGATGATGGGAGAAAGATATATGGCATTTCCGGCCGCAGAAAGAAGATGGTTCTTCAGAACATCGTTACCGTGTCTCGCCCTCAGCCGCAGTAGTGCTTGGAAGTTGCCATCATTGTGAGAAGGTTCTGTATCTGAGACCGAAATGGGGCGGGGATCGTTGGTACCACGAAGGGCAAGCTGTTGCCGCCCACAAAATATCACCGTCTCAACAATTGGTCGCAACTTCTGGTGATTTTCTTGAACCTGCGCTTTCCTCGCCGCGTCTAGTTGGTGCACGATATTGTTCTGCCTTTTCTCCGAGACAGAAATGAAGTTTTCAGCCGATACGATGCAGTTTCTATGAAACTCTGCTTGTTGGTGAGCTGTGAAGGACTCTATCGCATCCTTCCAGTTCCTGAATGGTTTGGTGACTAGATTCTCCAAGTGCTGGTGGCAGCCTTTGCCAGCTGTCTCTGACAAGAACAGAACGCAAAATCTGCAAAAATCAGCTTCCTCAGACGGAGAGTAGGACAATCAACTGAAACGGGCGAGCCAAGTTAACTGAAACTTCAGCTTCCGTTTTTCGGATATTGGAAAAATGTAGGAGATATCTGGAGTCCAAGGGCTCTTCAGCAAACGCAGTTTAGATTTTGCATCGAGACTGGAGGTTTTGTTGACAAAGGGATCGACGTCAGTTGCAAACGACGACAAAGACTGAGTTCGTGTAGGTGCATGTTGCATCGTGGTTGGTTCCAGTGTGCGTGATTCGGAAGCTTCAACGATGGTTTCAGTGCCCTCCAGATCCACAGGTGTAGATGAATGCTCCGCAGACGTCCCGCTAACGCCACTGTCAGAAACATCCCTGGTCCGCTTGGGCGCGAAAAACGACGTAATGTTACATTTCCCCTTCATGTTGAAAATCGTTCTTCTCTTATCCAAGTCCGAAATTGAACTGAACTGAACTGACAATCTTGCACTCTCATATAACATTTACCTTGAGCCCCCATTAATCCTAATTTACTATGCAAGGTCTGACCTTGCATAATAAGGCGAACATGGGGTTACCTAATTGCGTAAGCTGATCACCACCATTTACCCACTAAATTGCAATAGGATTTTTGAATGCCACAAAATACAATAGGATAACAGTGCATATTAACCCTATTTTATTGTGCAAGGTCAGGTGGACATGGGGTTACCTACGGTTAACTAATTGCGTAATCTGATCAGAACCGTGTACCCACAAAATGCAATAGGATTTAGTGTAGGAGCATATTTTTTTTCTGGTAAGGTGTTGTCTTTACAGGTATTTTTTAGACTAATTTTTGACTCGGTCAAAAATTTCGGGGGGGGGGTCCCCCTGGATACGGTCTTGGTGTACCTACAGCATAAATAATACGTCACCTCAGTCGGCAAGGTTTTCAATCTAGCGGGTAGCATCACAGGGTACTCCCAAAGCCCCCCCCCCCTGGATACTGCCTTGGTGTACATACAGCATAAATAATACGTCACCTCAGTCGGCAAGGTTTTCAATCAAGCGGGTAGCATCACAGGGTACTCCCAAAGCTGCCAAATTGCTCAATTTGGATATAAATATTTTGAATCAAATTGCTCCGTTTGAATGTAAATAGTATTTAATTAGTAGTTCTGAAAAGCAGACTATGGTAAAAAATGGAGCTCCAGACCGAAGATTTAGGGTGAGAAAAAAAGAAAGATTTGCTGTCAGTTAAAATAAAATCAGCTCATCAGTACTCCGGATTGGGCCTGTTTCGATTTAAAGTCTGGCCAGTTGCTCGCTATTTAAAAAGGGGGATATTGATTGCTAAGGGAAGTCAATAAGGTAAAGTCAATAGTTTTATATACCCTCTGTGCATAATACGGTGCCAGTGGGATCATTTCTTGAGAAAATTGTTACGGTAGAAACAGATGAGTCAATTGTGTATATAAAAGAAAATAATGGACAAATCTCTAATGTTGTATTACCTTCATCTCCCTCTCGTCATGGACGAACCCCGGCCCGTAGTAACCCAAAATTTTAAAACCCATTTATATTGTCTTGTGAGAAAAATTGCAGTTGTAGCTGATTTAGGAATGTAAATAGCCTTTTAACTCCCTCTGTCCCCCTTATTTTATCTGACACTACCTGAAAGATTCAGCTCGTGCACATTTCGTTTTTTGATTTACTCAGGTGCTCGTGTCATTTCCTGATTATACCCTCGGGAAACCGAAAATCTTGACCTACCGAACAATACCTGTAACCTCTGAACTGATCTTTGCTAAGAGCTTCTATCTACTAAAATTAAATACTCCTTAGCAGCAAAGTGAAATGGGTACCACCTCAAATACTCAAATAAATGGGTATCACTTCAATTGCTCTATGCAATTCTATTTTTTGGTTTTTCTTTTTTTAGATCAATTTATAAAGTTATATTTGCATTTGGCCTCTTCTGTAGAATATTGCTTATTACTAAAATGGCGACCTGAAAAAGTGGCTAAATGCAGCAGATAAGAAAAAAAATGAAAATAAGAACTAACCCGTAATAATCCGGAATAAGAAAATAATCCGTACTAATTTGTGAATTTTTGCAGTCTGACTCAGTGAATATACTTGGATCCGGCAGAGAAAAACGCTTGCTGAGAAGTGCAAGTTTACCCAGGCATAGGGCTTTATCTCTACTTGCCAATTCTTCGTGCTTTGAAGAGATTTCTCCTCCTGAACATAGGTAATAACATTATGTATTATTCTGGCTGTTTCCAGGTGGCTTAATCCCTCTTCCCTAAGAGGACTTTTTTTTCTCACAAAAAATTTAAATAATTCGATTGCTTTTCAAAAAGTCTCCCAATTTTTATTTTGTCCGAAATAAAATAAACTTTAAAAAAAAGAAAAGTCTATTTCATTCTCTCTCTCTCTCTCTCCCTCTCTCCCTCTCCCCCCCCTCTCTCTCTCATTCTCTATTTGAGCTACTAATGGTTAGTGCATAAAAGAAACAAATATGCCTTTTATTGCTTGATGTGCACTGAGGTACTTTGACCTCCTGTCTATTTACAGGGAAGTTTCCCTATCCCTGCATTTTGCACTCAATAGGAATATGGTTTCCTCTTTTGTGGCATTTTGACTCTTTAGATGCTTGACTTTTAATTCGTGTGTAAATCCCTATACCTTCTAAAAATCGAAACATGATGATTTGTTTTTGCGTTTGAAACCTACCACCAAATAGATGCACCAGGCTAAAATAACAGTTGACAAGCTTTGTAATATTCTTTTTTCCTTGTTTTCTAAAGCAATGAAACTGATAAAAAAATAATGTGACGTCAGTCGTTTGTATTTTTTTTAAGTTTTTTTTTAGACAAAGCCGGACTGGGATGCTGCTCCTCCGTAGAACATATAAACCAAGAGAAACATAAGTGACATTAGATTTTTTCATGGGTAGGCACGCGAGTGGCATCGGTATTCACAGTCTGGAGAGCAAGAAAAGAAATAAGAGGAATCGAGTGTCTAGGGGATAAGAAAGAATGTAATAATTTGAAGAGATAAAAAAAAGTAATAATGCAAAAGATAAAGATAACATTGGTTTGAGAATGGAAAGAAAAACAAAGAATGAATTTGTAAAGAAAATCCAGGTAAAAATAAGTTTTATTTGAACAATGCCATAACGTGATGACGTTTGATTAGGAAATTTGGCGCTTCACATTGATATTTCAGTTCCATAGTTTTATCATTTTTTCTCAAAGGGAAATTATGTGGTCGGCATGAATGTAGACTCGCAGCTAAACTAAATTTATTCACGTCCTTTTTTCACACGTGTTTATTGATATTGGTTCGACTTTTATTGTCTGTAGTACATGAAGCTCATTGAGAAGATAATCAAGTATTAGCTTTTAGAAAATTTAACTCTTTCCTAAAAAAAGAGATGAGGGGGCATACCCCCTCCCTCTGGCTCCAAGCATGCCCCGGACAAAACAAATTTTGATTAGCAACTGACAAGAAACCTGGTAACTAGAAGAATGATTAAATAATTTTAAATAATCTTAACACAATTCTGATGCATTCCAAGTTTTTTACCAAGCTTGTACGTAACCCGAAATTGGAAAGACAATGAAAAGAATCGTGAGAGTTAGTTTAACGAGTCATAAAAAAGTACTTTCTGATGAGAAGTTTTACGTAATTTGTAAGTTGTGGCAGAATATTACCACAATAATAACAACAAGCATTACTTTATATTCTTCTTATAATACAGATATACAATTCTTTTCATGTCCTTTAATTTTCTAGTAGCTCACTAAAAATTTCACGACAAACAGTTCTTAACAGACATTTGGTATTTTATCGGATAGGGTTATTTCACCAGTTATTGGACGAAAAATAAAGGTCCTACATCAAATTTCGAAGCACATTTTTATGGCCGAAAAAAAGAGTATTAAAGAGGAAAAATTCAAAGGAATATTTTTCCTTGCCAAGAAGAAAAAAGTTTTGACACTATGGCGCAATATTACTATCCAGAACCACAGATTATTGTGAAGCCTACTAGATAATCTGTGCTGAAACTATTAGGTTGCCCCTTTGTGATGAAACATTTTGTGGCAAATTTCAAATAGTCCCGCCGCTTCGCGGATCCCTTTCCCACTATTTATGAAATTCTGGGTATTTGGTTGTTGCAGCGTTGGTCAGAAGTTAGCACTGGAAATTTCTGTATTTGTTAAAATTTAATCCAAACTCCTTTTAGAAATTCTGAATACGCCACTCAGTCAAGTCATACATGTGGGATGGGACAGTAGCGAACTGGCTACACCCCCCTTTGTTTCTGCTTTCGCAATACAGGTTAGCACCATTGTCTAAAGTTGATCGAGGAACTGAGAAATTTATAATGAATAGATTGAACAAAGGAAATGGGAGGAGCTTTTATACGCGCCGAAACTGTAGTAGACAGATATTTTTTAGGATGATTGTTCTATTTATATTTCTCTACAGTGATATAGTGACAATGTCACTGCGAAAAATAATTATTTGCTTGTTTTTAATACTACACACAGGGCAATGGGAATTCATCCTTCCCTTTGAGATTGGTCAAAAGAATCTCTTTTTTTTCTGTCGAGACTAATGGAAGAAAACTCACATTTAAAAGTTAAAAAAAAATTAAATAAACCAATTAGATCTTTTAAATAAACCATATTGTCTATAAGTAAAGAAAATGTGAAATTGAAGGAGTCTATGGAAAAATACAATGAGACATGGAAAAAAACACAAACTGGATTTAAAGAAAGAAACAAATTGTTAAGAAAACATTCTCTTTTTTCATCTCTGTTTCTTGAACCTTTTTTTAAGGCTGTCTGTAACCTTTGATTGTGTTTTGCTGTTGGCTTGCTGATATTGGAGCTTAAGCTATTGTAGAAAAAAAAAAATGTATTGAAATTCTATTTGTAACGCATATTTCTATTTCAGGTCTCGTCCAGCAATAAGAAGTAAGGTAGACGATTTAAAGCGACGGTTGTCTTCGAAACGAGAGTCCCGTCGAGTTACTTTTAGTGAGGATCTGGTCGAGTCATTTCACTCTCGAGAGTCCCTTCGAGATCCAAGCTCTGATCTCCATCCTGAATCAGTAATCAATCAAACAGAAGTACCAAAAGAAGTGAAACGATCTCTTCCAATACGAGTTGCGAAGCTGAGAGACGAAGTAGATAAAAATAAAAGCAAAAGTGTTACAACCTCGACCGGTTACAAAAAAGCCTCTGATATTTCTATGGATCTGCACTTATCTGCTGCTAAAAATTCATGTGACTCAAATGCTGATTATTCGCCTTCTCCACCCCAGTCTGCACATAAGGGTCATTTGTGGAAATTGGAAAGTGCAAATGAACCAGGCATAAAATCAAGCCCACCCTCCTTGTCTTCAGGGCAAGCTGATAGTTGTGTTAGAAGTGCTTCCTCTCCTACTTTACAATCAAATGTTGACCCTTCGTCAAAGTCAATACCTTTTGGTCGAAAACAGTTTTTGGAATCGCGGAAATCGAAAAATGTAAATGAACAAGGATTAAAACCAGAGCGATTTTCCTTATCCTCAGAACAGGCGGATGATAAGATCAGAACTTCTTCCTGTCCTACATCTGAAGGAGTAAATTTAAGTAAAAAACAAAGTATATTTCGGATATTAGTTAAAGGCAAAGGAAAACCTCCACGTCGGAACCATCTTTCTGAGTACCACTTTGATGATAGACTCATGCGATTTCTTAGCTTAAATAAACGTGAAGTTGTGCTCATGTCTGAAGCTTATATTTGGCCTGCTATTCAACAACTAAGAGATACGTTAATAGTTCAAAAGGTCCAGACAGTATATATGATTCCTCTTTTGAATAATTTATTATCAAACGATTTTCCTGACGATCCCCTTGTTATTGGACCGCGGAATCTAATTATCTGTGCATCATGGGAAGATTGTCATCAACTTGGAATAGAAATATCTAAAGTCTTGGGGCTGCATAAAAACGAATTAAAATATTGTTGTGATCTTTATGGCGCTTTTAATGACACTAATAATGTAGCAAAATATACAAAAAGATTTGACATTCTCGCTGCGACGTTACCAGCTTTTATGCGGCTATTAGATCAACATGAAAGTAATTTCACTTTTAGTCTTGACCGATGTTCAGCAATTGTTTTTGAAAATCTTGACAGCCTTATTCGGCATCATGCGGATGCTTTAGCCCGATTGATGCATTACTATTCAATTTCTAAGAAAAGTAAGCCCGAAATTCTTCGTCAAGTAATTGCTTGCACAACTAAGTGGAGCAACAACGTACGGATTTTCAAAGAAGAATCAATGGAGTCGCCTTTGCTTTTTTTTCCAAATTTGATTGAAGGAGCCCTGTATGCAGGTGTTAAATTTGAAATTTCTTTAGCAATAGACAAATCAAAGCAAAAGGAGGAGCTGTTAAAGATAATGTCTAATCAACCACATGACAGCCGAGTGGTTATATTTACGAAACAAGGACCAGATGTTGTTGACGATCTTGTTAACTTCCTTGCCTATAATAACTTTTATGTGGAAGGAGTATATAGGCTGATGAAACAAGGACTCTTGAACGATGTCCAATACAAATGGAACAATGCTGTCCAGCTTAACAAAGGTAAGTTTTATTGATAAATTTTGAACTTCTGCCTAAACAAAGGACATGTAAATGTTGAACAAGTTGACCAAAAAACTGAATAGTCTTAAATTGAACTGCGTCAAGACCAAAATAAGACATAAATTCTGTGAACTTCAGTCTGAGGCAAAGTAGATGAAAGATAGGGATAGTTAATGTAAACTGAGGATTACGCTGACTACTAAAAAAAGGAATGAAGTTTTCATATGAAAGGTTTGGTATTAAAGTGGATTAGATCTTTTTTTCTGAAACGTTCAGTGCCGAAACTCAAAAATTGTCAACACGAATTATTTTCTGGAACAATCATGAACTGCCTCAGAGGTGCATAACCCTCTGAGGCAGTTCTCCCAACAGACTTCTTTGCTATAAATTCGCTTTTATGTTATGTTAGTCTTGTATTTTAGTATAGAAATGGCTATGGATGTAAAATGAAATGTATTTCCAGCTGTGTCATTTTAGGGGGAGGGGCGAAGTCGATTTTTGGGGGACTGCATTTTAAGAGGCCTAATGTTTCTGTTTTTCTTTCGTTTTTTAACAGAAGAAAACAAAAGAACTCAATATATTACCTTTTGACTTCGAGTTGTCGTCTAAAAAAACCCATTGTTTGTATTGAATGCTGAAGAAGAGGGCTTAAGATTGTGTGAAAAAATCTGAAGAATAAACTTTGGATGTCGAAAAAGTTAGTGGGCACGTTTGAGGTAGTATTAATGAAAGTGTTAATTGCAACACTTGTTCTAAAATGTATGTGGCTTTGTAAAGATTGGGTACTCATACACGATTAATAAGACGTCTTTTATTCTTATTTGAGTAATATCTTTGCAGATCAGCCCCGGAGTAATATTTTATCGCAGGTTCAAACAAAATTTATTTTCAATTAAAAGCTTCCCTGCCGAATATGCACGCCCCTTGAGTGTTTTGGCTTCAAGGAAGTTACCTTGGACGTGCGGCATTTCAACCAACCCCATTAGGCCTATGCTCACTGGTGTGTCGTGCCATCTGACAAAGTATTCATGCATCCAAGCCGTTTAACACCTGGGTTGCTCTTTCACTCCACCTATGAAAAGGAGATGGTGATATTACTGGCACAACTCTGGTGACGACAGGACCATGGCTATACCTGATATAGTAGATGATGTTGGTGTTAGAACCAGCTCGATTCTCTTCGCCAAAAGAAGGATCGGTCGCCAAATGATATATATGGTCCTTTTTCTATCGCATACACCTCAAGAACGGGAATTCTTATTGGAAGGAACAATGTTAGGCCACGATTGTCTTAAGATCATTATAGTTATTTCCGTAATATGCCGCAATCCAGATAACCTTGAATCGTAGATCAGGAAAGGAGTTATCTATAATTCTGGGTAACCGGTCTTATATACCACACAAGCCGAACATCGATATTTCATAATATATATTTTTCCTACTAGATAAAAATTTGACTTTTGACTTTAAGGTGAAAAAATTTTAAATTTCGTCATTACCTAGAGACATTGTTTTTTAATTCGTCGTAGGACTTTGTTTTTTTTACAAGCTAGGGTATAAATCATTTTGTTGTAATTTTTTGGAGTCAACTTCTTTCCTTTTATAGATAAAAAATACAATAGCTTTTAAGTTTGTGTAACTTGAATTCCTAATTAAGACTTTAAACGTCCTTACCAGACAAAAGATAGATCAGCGTGTTGTAACAGCTCTTGATTCAATTATTTATTTCTGCCTTGGATGCGAACGGTCAAAGATTATAGGGAAACAAGATTAAGTTTTACTACGGAATCCTCTATGTTTTAATTTTCTTCTATTCCAAGATACTTGGGGTCATCTTGTTAGGATTAACCCCCTCCCGCTTTATCTCTCCTTAAATGAAAATATGAGCTCAAGCATGCATTCTTAAACCTTGAAAGGCATGAAAAAACCTTAAAGTCGACTTAACAAACTTAATGAACCTTTTTGTTTTTAGGGATAGTTATTGTCTGCAGCGATGACAAATGGTCAGATCTGGCAATATATAACGCACATCGTACAATACATTTTGATATAAATGAGCATAGCAGACTGGACTTTAGTCGAAGAATGGCAGCTTCAATGGACTATTATAGTACAGACTATGACAATGGACTATTACCTAGTCCAGTTACAATTCATTCGCATATAATTTTGAGCGAGTCTGGGGGTTTAAATATACTTTCAGAGATGCTAAAAGTTGTGGAAAGAAGTGGTACTAGTATTCCTAACGAATTGCTGGTATTGTCCAACCAAATTCGTCTCATTAAGGAAAAAGTAAAAACTGAAGAGCCATTGTGTCATACGCTAAAGATGTTTGGGAAATGCAGAGATATCGGACAATGTTCCCAAAGGCATTATGTTCAGAAGGAAAGTGATATTCCAATAGGGGTAAGCCACGGCGAGCTCATTGTTCGAGTCACTTGTGTGCCTGAAGCTAATGTTTTTAATGGAGTTATAACGAAAATCATCAATCCTGATGGTAGTGAGAAGGAAAACACAGAACTTTCAAAACTGGAAAAGGATATGCTTGAATACTTTAATGGTAATTCATTTACTTTATATTTTAATTTTACTTTACGCTACTTGGTATTTATTTTCATATTTATGTATGGTACTTATTTTTATCTATTTACTTATTATAGTATTATGGTATTTAGTTCATATTTGTTATGGTTTGTATTCATTTTATTATACATAAGTTTATTTCACTTTACTTAGTATTTATCTTTGTTAGTCCAGTTGTGCTGGAGCTAAGTGCGCTAAGTTTTGACAAATCAAATGTCTCACCAATCCTTACTCTTCATCACTAATTAATCTTAAATTGACCTTTATCTTTGGAAAATTACTAATGGGATGGAGATAGCTTACAAAATTTTCTGAAATTCTTATTTGAGGTTATTTTGATATTACTTAATTTGGAATTTAATATATTTAGGAAAGTATCATAGGGCAAACGAGTCCGATCCTCCCATAGGTAGGGGACAAAATAATTTTTTGTTCTGTGAGTCCTATGGAAGAATCTAGATGAGCAATTCGTTCTTATTTCCTTTTTAGTTTGTATGTGCGACACCGTCAATTTCAAATTGAAACTTGAATAAAGGTGCATTTTTAGACACTGTTTTTTTTTTTACTTTCCAGGGAAGAAGGACAGTTCATGGCGAAAAAAGACAGTAGAGAACATTTTTATTTTAAGTTTGATAGGACGAAGTCTGAGGTCTTAGAGTTGATGAGCCTCACTCTGTGGCTCAAATCTTTAGGATTTGATTGGAAAGCAGTTTACGGTAGAATATTAAAACTATGTATATCTTCTTTAATAGTTAGATTGTGTAGAAGACTATCATAAATTGATTTATTCCACAAACTATGTCATAAAGTCTTGAACAGAGTTGTGGGACTATTAACTTGTGGGGTCATTCGATCCCTCATTGATGGCATTTCAAGAGAACTAGTAGACTTTGACCGGGGGGGGGGGCTGAAATCTACATTTAAATCTCAAATTTGTATAGAGGGTGGCAGGGCTCTCAGTCAATCTACATATGTGTAGAACAGTTGTTGATCATCTATAGTTAAGGATTTACTCGAAACTATCCAAATTTGAATTTAGATTTGTATCAGTTTGCTTTTACAGGCCCAAATGGTCGAATGTCAATTGGCCAAAGCTGTAAGGTCAACTCACTTTATGCATTTGAAAACGAAAAAAATTTCATGCGTGTGAAAGTCCTAGAAATTTTGAAAAAGGAAGAAAGGCTTGGAAAGCCACTTCGGGTTGCAGTAAAGTTCATTGACACTGGAAGGAAAGCCGAGCTAGATGCAAGTTTTTTAAATTTATTTTGTTACTAATCAAGTTAGTTTGAGAATATACAACCTACAGAATCAGGTAATAAATGGTGACCACAGTATAAGTAATATATAGTAGCGAACTGTTTCTCCAAACATGACAAACATTTCATTGTGCGTAATTAGGCAAGTTGACGGACAGTCAGAGCAATACGTCAACAGAAGTATATACGTCACAGCCATAGTTTCAGTTTGTACTTGGTTTTCCATCGGAAACATTTGCCATTGCGTGTTCGCGAAGGCGGGGTCATGAAGCTTGTGTGGTTTTAGATCTGTGTCAAAAATCTTCAGTAGAGAGTATATGACTTTTTACTACTGTATATTACCTTTACTATGATGGTAACTCGGGGTTTGATAGATGAGCTGCACAGTAGAACATTAAAGTTGGGTTTTTCTTTAGTTATTAGACCGTGCTTTAGTCCCATGTCAAACGTTCAAGTGGCTTGATCCAGCTATAGAGAATATCAAATCTTACAACACTGGAAAGCTGCATAGTTATGAAAAATTGCTATAAATTAGAAAAAAAAGCAATTGATATAAATAATAACACGGCGCAAAAGAACCTTCGGTAAAGATATAAGTTCGGTTCCACAACTAAGTCTGTAGACGTGCAAAATAAAGAGTAGACTTGTGCATTTTAATTTCTATTGGAGTGGGCGAAATTATTGAAGTAGGAGGGAGGCGACCAATTACACAGAGGTTTCTGGAGAGGAATTTCCACCTCACTTGTAAATATATAATAATAATAATAATGATAATAATTTATTTTTAACCCGCTACAAAACACAAGCGGAGTACTAAGAAAAAAAAACTTCAGTATACACAAATATAATGCACAACCATTAATGGCAAAACAATTAGATCTAAGGATGGAAAAAAAACCAGAGAAAAACAATATTATCAGCTAAAACAGTATTTAATCTTTCGAATGACACAGAAATATCCGTTGAACCATATTTACTAGCAATATCTTGATTACTGTAAGATCGCGGTAAATAAAGTACATATTTCAGGTACCGAAAGTACATCAGTCGAATTGAATTAAGTTGGTTCTTCTGGAGCAGAGGATACATACTTGGCATAAATAAAACTGAATGATCACAGAAGGTACTGTAAAGGCGTGTGAGCATTCGCGATTAGTGACGATTTTCCCGTACCCTACACATGGCAGTGCAAAGGCTTTCGTATAATGTCCACAAGAGCTTTTGCGCGGAGCCCAGACAGCGCACTGGAAATATGCAAATATAAGCCGCTTAATAACATTAGCACACCGGATTGAAGAAGATACACATGGCAGTGCAAGAACTAGACGATGATTTTGCATTAAAAACTTGCTGCTGACATTTATCTACATTCAGAACTAATACAATATTAGAAAAAAAACGAGAAACAAGATCAACCGAACGGACTAGACCCGATCTCATTCTACTAATCAACAAGAGATCTTCTGCGTAAGCAACATAGGAGATATTGGCGTAGCCTAGAAAACATGTAGATTTGATATTAGTCAACACATGATTAATGGATAGCTTGGATAAATATTGGGATAAGACCCCACCTTGGTGAACACCTGACCTAACAGGGATATTTACAAAAACAACCTGACTGTATCTTCAGTCTAACATAAGATTCACTTGAAACAAAAAATGCAGCAATAAAATAATTGACGAATAAACTCCTGATACATCAAGAGAATGCCAAAGCTAGGCATGGCAAATAGGATCAAATGCTTTAGCTACGTCAAGTGTACAAATGTTAAGTTCATGACCGTTGGTCTGAGCAGCCTGTAATAAAGCAGGTAGTGCAAGATGAGCATGTTGACAACCAACAAGTGATTTGGATCCGAACTAATTCACCTCAAGTTCGCAGTTTGTGTTGATGTGCGGCAGAAGAATGCATTCAAATATGCTATTTAAATTGGAGGCAGCTGTAATTGGTCTTGAAGAATTACAATTCAAGGTTTTTTTTTCGCTTTTCAAAATAGAAGTGACAGTTCCGCATAAAAATGAAACCGGAACAAGCGAAGATGACAAACACATCTGGAATAATAATTGTAAATATGAAATCAAAGCAACTGACTCTAAATTCAAGTGATTCATACAAATACCATCAGACTCCATGCTTTTTTATTTAAATTGCTTTTTATTCAGGATCTTCCTTCCTGATAGAACTGCGGGTACTAGAACGCACTCGGATTAGAGAGACAGCAACTTCTTCAGCACGTTTTATGCATTCAATGATATGGTAATAATAGACGTTCAAATCCAAACGAGCTAGAGATGAGGAGCCACAGTACAAGGCAGGCAGAATGGGATTCGAAAATTATCCAAGAGTCCAGCTAGAGTAGTAATACATAAAACATTATTAGCTTTTGACCGATTCCTTTTGTAATACCCCTTCTTTGCACTGGTGCCTACCAAATTACGGCTGGTCTTATTCACTGAGAGGGTAATGACTAGGGGTAAGGGGTCATAATCGCGCTCACCTTCGTCGACGCGCACTTTCGAACAAGATATAGAAAAAGAGCAGATGCAATGATCAACGTTAGACAAAGCTCCACTATTATGAATGTAATTGTATTTAAGGTCTTTTACAATGATTCGTATGGACTGGTTAAGCACATCACAGTTGAAATCGCTGATAACTGGCCATTTGTAACCACGCTTTTCTATGTCTGACGAGATTTTTCACAGAGGAGCACATGCTGGACAATCGGGTTATGGAGGCAGCGCGTTTTAGGTCACATGGCAGGCAGGGGCGGATCAAGGATTTTTTAGGGGGGGGGGCGCAAAATAGGTTAATCCGATAAACTTGCATTAGGAGCAAGTTTATTTAACGCAAACTTGCGTTAATTAAGTAAATTATACTACTTTATGCTACGTTAGGGGGGGGGGGGCGTGCGACCTCCCCGCCCCCCCCCTCTTCATCCGCCACTGATGGCAGATAAACATTGACCGGCACACTACTGACCCTCACCATGTTCTGTAGATGTAAATTACGATTTAAAAGGAGTTACATCTAAAATATGTAAGATCTTCAGTGCTGACAGTATGCTCATCTGAATATTATCCAGACTGAAAGTTAAATTGTAGGTAGTTATTTCTTCTTTCTTTGTTATAATCAATCAGTTTGAAATAACTCAATTTTATGAAAGAGTTCAATCATTTGGGGAATCTAAAGATATTTCCATCCCCCTGCTCTCTTTCCATATTTCTGGAATGGAACATCGTCTCGTTACTAGAAGGCAGTTAAGTTTAGAAAATGTACAGCAATGCCACTATAAATTTTTCCTCGACCCTGCTTGTTCGATCCATCAACAACTCGTTTCCGGAGACACTAATATAGATAATAAAACCCAGCGGTTTTTCTATGCAAAAAGTTATGTTTTTTGTTTATTATTTGAGGGTGATATTAAGGGTCTCGTCTATTTTCTGCCTTTTATTATCGCTGGCTTGATTGCTTTAAAGTATGCTAAGATAAAGCTTATAGTAGGCATGGGGTTGAAATGTCACCAACTCAACATTTCTCTTGGCATCCTTCTGTGCATGCTAGGCCATTCAGAAGGACAATACTTGTTCATTTATTTATTTTTAATAAAACGTTTTTTGTATTGGTGTAAAACGGGGTAAGTGACTGTGTAACAAACAATCATTTTCTCTCTCAGCAAAATAAATCGCAAGCTCTACCTCCTAAGTTCATTTTATGTTGAAAAACCAATGCTGTAAAATGAATCCAAAATACATAACCACACTCATCCCATCAATAAATTCAATTAAAATAGGTGCGGGAGGTGGTTGTTTCAGTACTGGATATGATTCATTGTAAGAAGGCCCAAATTGAACGAAATCCAATCCAAATTCCTAGAAATTAGATTGGGAACATGTAGGGAAATTATTTTTAACTGAAGCCTTACAGCGTCCAAAAACGTTGGTCCAATGCAAAGTTTTGACGTTTTCTATCATAGGAATTTGGGGCAGCTAAGATTTGCTTGATGTAACTTACAGGCTACGGCTTAATAAGCTCAGGGATAGTAACAATAGGGATTGTCACGCTAATGTGGCATTGAACAAATTTGTTGAATGACTTAATAAAATTATCAAGACTAAAGGAGGCATGACCATGCCATGAATATTAGTCGAAAAGTTCTGTGCTTTGAAGTTATATATCCTTAAAAAAGGAATACCTCATATTTGCTTTTCAATCCCTTTAGACCAAAGATTTTGGTCTTTAAATATTAGAAGAGTAACATTGTTTAGTGTCGGGAAAATATACAAGCTGGTTACCGTTATTTTTAGTGGACTTGTGAGCATGAAAAGCTACAAAGAGAAAATAATTCATGTACCAGTGTTGCTTGACTAGCCCTTTGTGTTCGTTTGTTTTTTGGGTTTGTTTGTACTTATTTATGTTCGGCAAGTTTATTGGCTTATTTGGGATAGATTTGGAACCACAGACACCTAAATTTGAGAGCTTCTGCGGCATCTATGACAATTTTTAGCGGCTACCCGGAAGTATACTCCTTTGGGATTTTGGATGGTTTACCTTCTTCTTTCTGAGCCTAGTTCATTGCCATGAAATAGTGTTGAACCAGACCCGTGGCGTTTAATTTAGTTTGTATTGTTAATAATCTATCAATTGGTGTAACCGCGATATTTTATGTTCTTCTTTACCGTCCCCTTTGTAAATATATATCTGCTCATTTGTTTGTGAATTCTCATCACTGTGTTCTTTGAATGTAAATCGCGATTCGAAAGGAGTTATATTTAAAATATGTGCATTGTTTAGCGATTTCAGTAAGCTCGTTTGAATATTAAGCAGACTGAAATTTAAATTATGGGTAGTTATTTCTTCGTATTTCATCATAATTAATCAGTTTCTTAAAATTACATTTTGTGTAAGGGTTCAATCAACTTGAACTTTGGCTTGTATTCTTATTTTTGTTTCTTCACATACATTTTAATGGATATACCCAGTCGTTGCTTTTTAGGCCTACCCAAAGAGTATGGATGATTTACAAGAGTGGAAAATGGTATATTGTTGACAAAAATAAAACCACTAACGCCCTCTAATAATTGGCATTTCTTGGCACTCGTTCCTTGAAATAATAAGATAAAATCAGTGTAGTAATAACTGTCTGATCTTAGTTTCTGAAAAAAAAAACACATTTACAAAGCTTGTAACTCCAAGAAGTGTCTAACGTTAGACGGCGTTAGTGGTTACTTATTTAGACAGTAGCACCAGTTTCCCCTCTTATAGGTTGCGCATACTATTCAAGCCTTCCTACGTGGTGCTTATTGAACCGAATATGACTCAAACTGACATAGCTTTTATTACTTTCCAACTAATTAACGCTTTCATTAATTTACAAAACAAGATTTATATTTTTTTATCAATATTTTTTTCAGTGCAAGATTTCTATCAAATACGGTTCTGTGTCAATCCAAAAACCCGGTCCCCCGCCGGAGACTCTAGGCGGTCATGTCTTTCCAAAAGCAAAGAAACAAGGATTTGAATTGATGTGTCTTGGCTTTTCTCTAATTAGCCATGGCTCTCAAGTGTTTATTCACTTCCACCGACTTGATTTTAATTTATAAAAAAAAAAAAAAAATATTTTTGACGTTCGAATTAAAATCAAGTTGGTGGAAGTGAATAAACAGTTGAGAGCCATGGCTAATTCGAGTAAAGCCAAGACGGAGCAACTCAAATACTTTTTCCTTTGCTTTTGGAAAGGCATGACCGCCTAGAGTCTCAGGCGGGCGACCGAGTTTTAGGATTGACACATGACAGTTAAGTCGCCTGAACTCGCAGGCAAACAAGCGACCTAAGCCTAATAGAGCCCACCCACCTAAAGTCTCAGGTAGGCAACCCAATTTTTGCAAGCCGAAAATGCTTTTCTTTTTTCAGTGCTAAATAGCATTTTGATTTTCAGACTTACGAACTCCTAGAACTTCCCGAACGCTTTCACTCAATTCCAAAACAAGCTCTGGAGTTTATTTGTTGCGAAGTAAAGCCCTCGGATATGGATAGATCATTTGACATTAGAGTAAGACATGTTATGGAGAAAAAGCTGCTTGGCAGTTTGATTCATGGAAGAATAAAGCTTGCTCTTGGGGAGACTATTTGGCTTAGCCCGGCTATCAGGCTAATGATCAGATCTGGAAAGTAAATATAAGTTTCGTTCTATATATTATCGCATGAGAACTAAATTAATACTAAAATGTTGTTTGTTAACTGTTCTTTCTTTTTCTTTGAAATTATTTTTATTTTGTTTTTATTTCTATTCAGCTTCGAGCTAAATAACAAGTGAAGCCGTTTTTTATGCCGAAATAGCAAAAGCAGGCAACTTTTTCAAAACTTATAATATCTTAGTGAGATTGAGGAAAATAGGTTTGGGGAGAGGTTCAAAAACACAAATAAACTTTGTCCCTCCGAAAAGAATGAAAATCTTAATTTTGCTCTCACTTTTTTTTTTTTTTTTTTTTTTGCATTGTGAAATCTGTGGCTATAGAGGAATCCTGATTAAAATATGTATATATTTTTTCGCTTCTGTACATACATATTCTGGTATTGTGTACCGATTCCAAACAGTTTACGGTAAGGAACTTTAAGCAAGGGGTGAGCCAGTCCAATAGTGACAGAAACCCTAGAAAACTGAATTTTGAAACCAATTATTACAAATAATTGGTTCCAATTATATCAAAAGAATTGTAATTTTATGCTGACTTAAAATATATAAAATTCATCAAGTTTAATGTTACCAATCAAAATCTACGAGTCTGAGAAAATTTGCTCGATTTTGAAAGAAGGGGAGAAACATCCCAAGATGTTCACAAAATCTCATCGTCATATTCAGCATATCAGAGAACCCTACCGTTGAGATTTCAAGCCCCTATCTACAAAAATGTTAAGTTTTGATTATATTTGTTTTCATAAGAAAGGTCACGGATGTTTTTTTATGGTCATATCGAGCTATTCCTAGAAACTGCCCTTTTTCAGTGACCAAATAGATTTTGCTACAGAAAAGGGGTGCTTTCTACCCTTCTGTGGCACCAAGCTACTATTTTGTCCCGAAGTTGCCATTGATTGGCAGTTTTGAGATACCCGATCGATTTACGAGTATCAAAACTGTATATTGAGCCTCCCTAGTTACAGAATGCCACACGATGATGCATTCGTTCCTGAAAAGTCACGTAGTCTGGGTCGTACAAGATAAATTAAACATATAAAAAAAATCTGCTGAAAGTAAGGAGAATTTTCCATTGGGAATTGTCCTGTTGAAATTTTCGGCGAGGAGGGAATTGTCCGGGTGAAATTTTCGGCGAGGAGGGAATTGTCCTGTTGAAATTTTCGGCGAGGAGGGAATTGTCCGGGTGAAATTTTCGGCGAGGAGGGAATTGTCCGGGTGAAATTTTCGGCGAGGAGGGAATTGTCCTGTTGAAATTTTCGGCGAGGAGGGAATTGTCCTGTTGAAATTTTCGGCGAGGAGGGAATTGTCCGGGTGAAATTTTCCGTGTAAGAATGTTTTATGGAGGGTGACTAGAGGGTTCCCTGCATGATTTGAAAACCGATCAGAAATTAAATAATAAAAAACAAGCTTTCCCAACTGAAAATAAGGAGGAACATTTAAACTTAAAACGAACAGAAATGTTTCTGTATATGAGGGGGGGGGGGGTCTGCCTCTTCCCCAACCCTTCCTCTTTACGTTAAAGTTTGACTTTGTCCAAATACTGTAACAACGACTGCTGTAACACAAGTGTCATTGAAATGGAATAAAAAGCTTTAACGTAGATAGCTAGCGCCAAGGAAGTGGCAGTCCCCCTCATTTACGAGATAATTTCTGTTCGTTTTAATTTTGCTCCTTACCTTCAGTTGAAAAAACTTGTTTGTTTTTAAAATATAATTACGCCCAGAGAGAATCTTTATGCTCGTGAGAGGTTGCTTTTTAATATTGAAATCAAACATAGAAAACATTTTCAGCTGTTTAAGGAGAGGGAATGAAAAACCTCGAGAGAAAAAGTTTAAGATAATGCGGCAGCTTTTTTAGTATTTTATTAAAGAATTGGAAGGTTTTTAGGATTTTAGTGCTTTCTTGCAACCGTGTTGGTACGCAATTTGTTCTTTCAGATACTAGTGATGGTCAAATTTGTCCTCGCGACTGACGGTGGGTTTATTCTAAACAATTGCCGGTAATATCGATTAATGGACGTACTATTTTTGAAGATTATGCTGCTTGATCTCTGAAACTTTTAGTAGAAGATCTGTGCACTATTGAAAAATCGTAAAAACTTATTTTATATTTTGTGCTATAAAAGTTCAGTGCTAGATAAAGATTTAAACCAAGGTATTGCTTTAGTCCTTGAACTGGCTAAGATTCTTGTGAATTTTGCGTTTATCAACACGTTTTAAACTAGAAATAACTTTTTTTTTCAGACATTGTGCAGGGTTATCAGCCAAGCAAATGCTTGTCAAAGACAACCTTGCTGAAGAAAACTTGGACCATTTAGAAAATCTTTACAAGTTGTGCAAGGAAGGTGGACTTGCACTTCCAGATTACACACATACTGTTACTCACAAAAGAACACAGCAAGTAAGATTTGTTTGAATCCTATTTAACGCATGTATTTATGTATATTTTATCAATGTATTTCTTTTTATTGATATTCAGTAAACATTTTTAGATTTTCAAGTTAGTCTGGTTTTCCCTGATCTAAGCTATTTCAGACGGGTTATAGGGATAGTCTTTTATCATCTAAAATAATTGGATTAATAATAAAATCAGCATCAATATTAACTTTTATTTATCCCATTGATCATTTTGTAATCCAAAGAGCAAGAGAAATGGAAAACAAAGGAAATTTTCTCTGGGAATTAAAGAACCATTGTCATTTAATGTTACCCTGAAAAATGGACAAGTTATTCGTAGAAGCTTTAACGAAAATATTGGTGATACTTATTTTTTAATTTAATTACACATTTTATATTTTTTAATATTAATAATCGCTTTATATTAATGTATTTATGATATTAAAAGCATATTTAGAAATATATTTGAAATATTAATATATTTTTTTTGATGTGTTGTTAATTTAATAGCAATTATTATTGCTAATATTTTCTATCATCTTATTTTTTAATTAAATTTAATTAATTATTCGTTTTTAGATTCACTTCACATTGGGCCAAAAATAAAAGAATTATTATATCAAAAGGACAATATAGGCATATTCATGTACATTTAATAAAATAAGCTATGCTCTATTTTTTCAGTATTAATAATTTGTTATATTAATGTATTTGTGATTTTAAAAGCATATTTAGAAATATGTGTAAAATATTTATATATATATTTTTTAATATGTTGTTAATTTAATATCAATTATTATTACTAATACTTAATATCATTTTATTTTTATTTTAATTTGATTAAATATTCCTTATTAGATTTGCTTCACATTGGACTGAAAAAAAAAAAGTTTGTCAAAAGGACAATATAGGCATATTCATGTACATTTAAAAAATAAGTTATGCTCTATTTTTTAATATTAATAATTTTTCATATTATTGTATTTGTGATATTAAAAGCATATTTAGAAATGTGTTTAAAATATCAATATATTTTTTTTATATGTTGTTAATTTAATATCAGTTATTACTAATATTTAATACCGTTTTATTTTTTTATTAAATTTAATTAATTATTTGTAGTTAGATTTGCTTCACATTGGGCCGAAGGTAAAAGAACCACTTTGTCAAGAGGACAATATAGGCATATTCATGTTCATTAAAAAAAAATAAAGTTATGCTCTGCATCATAGCCCAACTCTACATATTCTATGATTAATGAAAAAAGTTCAAAAACAAAAGAATAAGAAAATTTTCAAAAGAAGTTTCAGTTTTTAAAATTTCAGGTTGGATCGAATTAAACTTTGAAATTTGAATTCCAAAACTTAATAAATAAAAACTAAGTTTGATCTGAGCATTTCAAACTAAGTTGTTTCGGTAAGTATAACCTTAGTGTAGCCTAAACTACGTTTTTTTGGGTAACGCTTTTGGGCCATTTATCAGAAGGCATCTTTCGTGGAAAATTTTCCGAGTTGTTATTCTGAAAAATTTGAACGATCTTAGGATATATTTATATCCAACATAATCATGGTAATTGACTTCGTTTTTTCAAAATCAGTTTGTCAAGTGCAGTAGATAAATTTTTGGTTGTTTTTTTAATTTGTTTATTTACTTGAGATTATGAGATTGAATTCAGTTGGTTTCTTATTTGCAGCTATTTGTCTCCTTTCTTAAAAGAACAACATAAAAAAATTAGTTTTCTGTTCATAATTTGAACATTTATTGTATGTTCTTGCTCTGCTGGGATGGAGGGTTTAGGATGCTGAATCTCTCAGAAATGTAGATTTTTTTGTTTAGTTGTGTCAATTTTTCCATGTCTCGCAGGAAACTTGTTGCAAATCGCTTATCATAAGCTTAAGACAATGAATTATGAACTCTACATCAGTTAATAAGAGACTGTATTGAAATAAAGAATGAAAGCATATTAATCAGTTGAATACTAAGAAAGTAACAATTGCTAATGATAAAATTTGATAAAATAAAAATAAATGATACAATAATGATAAGTACTTGGCTACGATTGTAAGCAACTCTTTTTGGAATTCTAAGCTTAGATGGCCAAAAGTGAAATTTTGTGGGGGGGGGAGGCATAAGCTGTAAATCCAATTTCAGCCTAAAGGCTGTATCCTCCATTGGTCTATATTTATCTTAACATTTATATGTGCCTTTTAAAGGTATGCTGTCGACATTTTTAATGCAAAAAAAAAAATATTTTCCTAATAGGTTCCTACAAACTCATAGAAGGATCATGAAATAAGCGGTAGCAGAATTATCTAGTTCAAATCCACTTGTTAAGACATTACGTGAGTGAAAATGGGTATTTAAGTCTAGGGTTCTGAGACTAAAAACTTAAACTTTGGTTCTGGGGCCTCAAAGAGGGAAATTTATAGAACCACACATCACACTCAAAGAATTTTTACTCGGTGAATAAAGAGGTGCTGACAAAAATAGATACAAGTCCTATTGTATATAGTGAGTGATCTGCCCTAGGGGATAAAAGCAGAGGAATTGTATAATCTACCATTCACGGCGAAGAAACAGTCCGACCTCAACGCTCCCACAGCTTGGATGTTAATTTCGCCTTTTCAGTATGTGCTCTCAGAATATAGCCTACGTTTTCTTTTTGTAAAAAAAAAATGTTTAATGTTTAGTAATAGTAGGATAAAACAATTTTGAAAATGTTAGAAAAGAAGTTTATTTTAATTGCAGTGGGAAACTACGGATAGATATCCGTAATAAATATTTGAAGCTACCATTTATTCTGTATCAGGATAGTGGTTATTGGACATACAAGTATTGGTAGTTTCAGGCACTAAGATAATATAGTCTTTAATCTGGGAATAACGGTATAGCGTCCACAGTAATGAAAAAAATGAGAAAGATCTTCCAGACCTATTGTTGGCTCATAGGGTGTCAAATCAAGGTTTCAATGGCTGGGTCTTTCTTGCGGGGACAAGTAGCAATCCTGTTGCCCAACCATGCGGCAGCAGAGATAGATCCCTGTACTCACTATTGCCAAACAGAGGATCAATTTATTGAAATCCAAGTATATTGATAAGCAATACTGAAAGCATATAATAATGAAAATAATATGAATTAGAAAGTAGAATGGAAAAAAGGCAGCTAGAAAAGGATTAGGCTTTTTCTACTTGAAAGAAAGGGAGGGTGAACTTTTTTTTTTATAAGCGAAACGGTTGTTTTTAATGGAGGGGCTATTATTTATCCAGTGTGTCTAAACTCGCAATAGTAAAATTAAAAATAATTGCCGAAAGTTTTTGTTACTTCATTGTAAGTTCTGTGATAACGGAGAGGGCGGGGCTGTTACGCTTCAGTTTGTTTACACTCTTAATGATAGATTTTTATTAACTAGAAAACCTACGTAAATCGTTGAACCAATCGAAATTTTCTAGAAAACGCATAATTTTCTAGATCCAATTCAAAATTATATTATTTTCTAGATCTAATTCAAAATTTTCTAGATCCACAAAGAAAAAAAAAAATAAAATCCAATTTATTATTTTTTTTTTTTTTTTTTTTGTATGGGAAATAAGTGTTTAAAAGTTGCTTTTGATATGCTGTTTAGGGGGATTCGTCACATTAAAGCATCATCCTATCTCATCCATTATAAACTTTTTTAAGTTTGCATAGCTGAACTATCTAGAATTGATTGGACGGCCTTGCCATTACTTGAAGTGCTTCAATAGCAGATGCGAATAAATGATAAAAACCTGAAAGCCGACACCTGCCTCCCCGATGATCTTAGAAAAAACAATTCAGCTTCTCCTGTTTTGTGCTAGAGATATTGTAATTTAAAGTAAATTACTTTATTAGAAAGTGTCAATTGTTTTTTGTTTTTTTTTTCGAATGAACAGAGCATAATTTTATTCTCAAGGTTCAGGAAAGGACACTCCCTAAAAATATTCTAACATACCCGCTTGAAAAGTATTGAAAATGAGCTCAAAGTAAATATCATTTGAGTAATTTGACAGATTTGGGTGTTCCCTGTCGTGCCAGTCACTTTGATTGACAACTTTGCCAACACTGAATGGACATTATTTATGATGTATGCACATTGAATAGACAGGGATTCGCTTAAAAATTAGTAAGGGGTTATACGTTTTCTTTATTCTAAACTAGCCTCTTGTTGCCTCTTCAAATCATACGCTTAAGATTCTCTCTCAATTTTTTTTACCAAACTTGTTTTTGAATTCCCTGAGGTGGTAGCAAAATTTTTTTAATGGGCCCTTTGTGTTTGAGACGGCCGGCCGAGGCTGAGACTCGCATAAAGATTTGTAAGTTATCGAATCCCCTTATATTGATGAAATAGTGGCTTGCTAGCCTGAAAAGCTAAATTAAATCTGTGAGTGATTCTAGTGCATAAGCCACAAATGCATGTTGCCATTTCATTAGAGAGTTCAAATTTAGTTCCCAAAAGCCTACGAAGCCAACTGAGTTTTCAATGTGCTAGAACAATAGGGGAGAAGGAAAAAAGCTGCCGAAGTTGACTCTTGCTAATATGTATAGAAAACCAAGTGTCTGTGTTTTGTTTTTAGACCTTGGTCTGTGCTACAAAATTTTAGGTAAACAGAGGTATTAGCAATAAAGTTTAATGAGAATAGTTTGGATTCATGAAAATATAATTAGTCCGTAATATATTGTGGCAGGAATATGTATAATACTTTTATTTGGGATATTTTTCAATTTCTTCACATCACACGGGACCTGAAGGTCCTCGGTTGCTATATTCAGTTTTATTAAAAAGTCACACGGAAATGTGCTGTAATGATTGTATCTCTGTTGAAGGCATTTTTTGTTTCCCAAATCTTTTGAACTGGATGTTCATTTAGTGGAAACTATGGAACAGAGAACAAAGGAAACTTTTGTGTTTTTCTCTCAAGTCTGTGTATTTCTTCAAATATTAAAGTTAGCAAATGAATTGAAAAGTATTTGGTGATGCTTCTACAAGTCTCAACCTCCTTTTTCTGTCGTATACACAAGGACAAATCACTCTAGGACTCGTGAAGTCATGCCAGTCAATAAATGTACTGTTACTAAAATTAATAAGTCCTCACGGTCGTTTGAGAAATAATTCTTTAAGAGCCAGAAAAAAAAATAAATTTCTAATAGCCATAGGCTAAAAATCCTTCAAAATAAGCCCCATTCATGTTCTTTTCAATAGCTCGAATCTAAAAAAGGCTAAGGGGTAAATGTGTGCCTCAACAAGCAGTTAAAGCGGATTATGTGAATAGTCATGCAGGGGAGAGAAGGATTGAGTCAATTTATTCAAGAGGCAAAAATTCTAAGTCAAACGTACAATTTGACATAGATGCTGTCGGGTAAGATCAAATTGGAGGATGTCAATATTCGCCGAGGAATGTCAATATTCAAATGTGATAATAATAACATACATCGGCGAATGTTCGTATGTGAATTTTAACATTCACCGGTGAATATTGACTTTATTCAATCTCGGTCTTTACGGTAACATAGATATATTATTCAAATATATAAGGGATCAATCTAATGTATAAGGATATCGCAGTTATCCAAATGGATTATATTTCAAATGTTTATAGGGGAAATGATCGCGAGGGCGGAAGCCGAGACCAGGGAGTGTTTACATGAGGTTTAAGAGGAGCCCTAGATTCCATCATCTAAGGGGGATAAGGGAAGATATTTGCCCACCCCCTGGCATTGAAGAATTTTCTTGTTAATAATCTCTCGGAGAAGCTTGTGAGGATATGTAAACGTAGCCTAAAACCGAAATAACCGTTTGGAAACTGAATCCAAACCTTTAGTTTGTCCCTTATTCCTCAACTTAGTAAATGTAATTTTAACATCGATCTAATTTCATCATTACAGCGTGGAATCTATTCCTTTTATATCCTGTTATCCTAGTTATTATGAAAATTTGCTACAGCCTGCTTTAATTCGTACAAGCAAAAATAAACTTCGGAGATAAAATTTAAATTGCATCTTTGGTTCGCCCAAAAACGGAGTTTCCCTGCAAACTATATTGCGTAAATGTTATATTTTATTTTACATAATTTTTAATCGGCTATGATATTCACTGTGTTGCTTGAAATAGAAAGGGGAGATGGCGGAAAACTGTGTATAAGAAGAGGGTTAATTAGGATGAGACTTTTCTAGCAAATATTCGCTGCTAGATAAATTGTCAAGTATTTCCAAGATCCAACGACTTACATATGTGGTATTTTAAATTGATCCCCAACAAGTTGTTAGATATATGCAAATTATTCTGACCAAATTATGTCAATAAGTTTTTAAACAACTAGCATCATTCTTCAATAAGTAAAGCCCTAAATTTAAGAACTACTTAATTAACCCTGGCTGAAATTCAAATTGTCGTAAAAGGTAACCCCTCCCCTTCTCCATATTTGAGAATTAATACAAATTTGACGTTTTCTTGGCTTCTCATCGTTTTCTTTTTTAATACCACGTAATGCATCTGTCATCAGTTCATGGAGCTCTTGCTTAAATTAAATTTAAAAAAACACATTTTTTTCGACTGAAAGTAAGGAGCAACATTAAAACTTAAAACGAACAGAAATTGTTACGTATACGAGGGGGTTTGCCCCCTAGTCGATACCTCGCTCTTTACGCTGAAGTTCGAATTTTGTTCCAATTCTTTAAGAATGACTTCTAAATCACAAAGGCCGTTTAATTAGAATAGATAGCTCTTTGAAAGTACTAAAAATAACTTTAGCGTAAAGAGCGAGGTATTGACTAGGGGGCGACCCCCCTCATATACGTAATAATTTCTGCTCGTTTTAAGATTTAATGTTGCTCCTTACTTTCAGTAAAAAAAACTTTTTTTTTTTCTATTTTATTTAAAATCGTTTTTTAAATAATGCTGGGAAATCCCGCGCCTCCTTCATAGAAATATCCCTCCCCCAATGAAAAGATCCTTCATGGAAAGATCTTCCCATTTAACCCCCTCCTCTGACCCCCCTCCCACCAGAAAAAAAAACTCCTGAAAACGTCTGTATACTTCCCAATAACCAATAATATATGTAAACAATGGGCAAAGTTCATAACTTGCAGCCCTTCCCCCGGGGACTGTGGGGGACTAAGTCATCCTCAAAAACATATTCATTAGATTTTTGACTATTCTGAACAAAATGGCTATGTTGAAATTTTTATCGGGTGACTTTGGGGAAAAAATGAGTCTTATCAAACATCAAACATGGAAATTTGTTCAGAATAGTTTTGGACCCTTGAGTATATAAATAGGCTGTACTATATAATGACATAGTTATATGTATAATACCTTTATGTAGGATAGTTTTATTAATGCATACGTAGCTATTAGTTAGGTATGCATTAATAAAAATATCCTACATAAAAGTATTATACATATAATTATGTCATTATATAGTACAGCCTATTTATATACTCAAGGGTCCAAAACTATTCTGAACAAACTTGTTTAGATGTTTGATGTTTAGATGTTTAACATGTTAGATGTTTGATAAGTTTAGCTAATTTTTTAGTGCACAAAAAACGGTGTGCCAACACACACAGAGACATGTGATTTATGTAGATCTTAGCAACGGCCAGCTTTACCGGCTTTTTTGAATTAACAAGATATAATTCAACATAAAATTCAATAAATGATGGTGTGGCAAAAATTGTGTGGAAGAATTAAAAAGAAAATATGACAGAAAGTGAATAAAAATATCGTGAGTGCGCTAACATTAAGGATTTTGTCTCGAGTGCCTAGAATTTAACAGGTGTAATTAAGAATTCTACAAACATCTAGATTTTATGTATCGAAATAGCTCAAGGCTCTCGGATATGCATTTTCACACGAATTATTTTCGAAGAAATAACCCAGTCCACAAAATTAATAGAATTGCTGCCACCTCGGGTGTTTGCTAGAGGTATATGCTAGATTTTGATTAATAGGCTCCCATCGTGGTCTGCAACGCATATTATATGGTAGTTATTGACTAAAATGTACAAAGGAATCTATTGTCAATTTTTATTTAAATATAATAATTTAAAACAAATAATTAGATTAACAAGCATTAATGATATTGTTGCCAATTGGGGTGCAGTTGATCGTCAGCGACTTTGTTCCGGCAGTCGAAATTCGTGTTGACATGGCAGTTATTGTTCTCAATGTGGTGGTAATGATATTGAATAATCGGCCTTCCATCTCTGTGTCCTCGACCATGCGATCACTTTCCATTGATGAAACGATTTCGTCTCCAGACCTGTTTGATAAAGTATCATAAATCGTCTATTGTCTAT
The DNA here is from genome assembly GCF_049724085.1 of Artemia sp. Qi Xiang Cuo. Taxonomy (NCBI): domain Eukaryota; kingdom Metazoa; phylum Arthropoda; class Branchiopoda; order Anostraca; family Artemiidae; genus Artemia; species Artemia sp. Qi Xiang Cuo. The sequence continues at coordinate 59,313,529 of NC_142800.1, forward strand.
ACAGATAAAAAGTAATATCTAAAACTTTGAATTTCGCTGTGATGCATTTCATTCTCGGGAGAATCAATACCCTAGGATAGGGAACAAAGACCAACGACTATATCTGTCGGTTTTAATTAAATGTTAATTAAAATTAAACTGATTTTCTTCTTCTTTCAAATCCTAAATTGATTATTTAAGTCGGTAACTGCAATTTTCGATCTGATAATCCGGATCAGGAAATTGGAAGGTGTTGGAACATTCTAATGTTTTGGACTATGAATCCGTAAACAGCAAACTCTTAAGTTAGTTTCTATTGCTAACCAGCTACTGTCAAGCATAAAAGTCAGTTTTTGTTGCCCAGGGAAGGGAAGATTTCTGAAGCAAGGCACGACTAAAGTGACGCTTCCCAGAGCACCTATCCAACTTCTGAAATGTAGGTAACTTTTTTCAAGTCCAGTGGGCAAAGTCGGTTTTTTAGTTTTTGGTAAAGGACTATGAGTTAAACCCATCTATCGAATTCATTAACTTTTGTGGTTAATGTAACGGATGTTGCGTCTATAATGATGAGTCCCCCCCCCCCCCATGAAAAGGAAAACTAGTTCCAACGATCTAATTCACGATAGGCCTGCAGTTGAATCAGTGCGTCGAAAAACCTCGGGAGTTTTTTTTTCCGTGAATAAAATAAAGTGATATAATTTTTTTTTTTTTTTTTTTTTTTTTTTTTTTTTTTTTTTTTCTCACGCCTGACATGTAAAATAATTAGTTGTTGCTATTTATTTCTTGATAATAATTCTTATATTTTTGTGTGAAAAGAGATGTGAGAAAGCCTCACCAGGACTAATCTAAAGTATTGGAAAGTGGGTGTTGTTGATCCCACATGATGAGAGAGACTTCAAGGAGACAGATCAACTCCTTTCCAAGCTTAAATAAATCTTAAGAAAACAGATTTGTTACTTTTCCACAGGTAATTTTGGTAACTTGAGTTAAAAGTGAGGTATTATGTTATGTAAAATCCCCCTCCTATTAATTTTCGGAAACCTACTATTTAGTAAAATGTGACTAACCCATCAGCTTCTTCAGAGCTGTTTAGTTCTGGCAGTTTGGATGTCTCTATTGCAGTTGCAGCAAGAGGGGATTCTTCAAGTAAAGATCTTAGTTGTTCGTCAACTGGATCTTCGAAGGCCCAACGTCTTCTTCTACAGTTTCCAGGCGCAGCGACATTAGTAGTTACAGTTAGTAAAGTGCCAGTGGTGAGAGAAATCAATGGTCGGACGGTAAAGCAGAATGGTGTTGTGGTAACAGTAGTTGTTGCTGAGAAAATTGATATACCGGTGACGGTTTTCAATGGAAGGGAAGGAAAAATAAATCGTGCTTCTTTTGTGTAGGCAGCTACGATGAAAAGAGTCAAACAGAATAACTTGAGCATCTGGAAAAAAATACACCATTAATGAACAATGAAGGTGATTTATGTTAATGCAATTACACCCAGCTAAGAAAGGGCTACATAATTGCAAAATTATTTGCTTTTTGTGATATTGCTATGTGTCATACAACATTTGTGACATTTTAACTGTGAAGAGTACGATCGACTAGTGGTAAATGTCTTATCTGCCTCGGTGCCTGAGGTAGTATCTATTGTAGGTATGCTCAAATTACACCTTGACTGGGCATATCAAATTCTTTATCTCTTAATATGGCCAATAAGTAGGTCTTTAAATATGAATAGATCAAATACATCCTACTATATTAAGATCTTTTTTCCCTGAGGGTCTAGATAATGCGCACTCTTGTTTAGACCAGGAAGGTGGATTTTCCTGATGAACTATTTTCCACGAAACTGAAATCATAAAGAGGCTTATGTGGACTAAAATAAGGAACATTCATGGCAGATCGGCCTAATGCCAACGAATTTGGTCAGTTAAGCTCCAATTTTGCTAGCTGGTTTCTCAAGATCTGCCTGGAAGATACACTACGAATTTTTGGCTAGCCGACTTTTCCAATATGACATCAATAGCATTGTACTGCAGTTATACTATAAGTGAACATATGACATTCAAGGACACTGCTATTAAAATTTTATGGGTGAAGAGGCATTTTCCCAATGAATAGATTCAATGACGGTAGTAAATTAGAGCACTTTGTATTTGTTATTATTTAGTAGGTTTGGTAATTCTCTATTAAAATGAACACGACTTGGTTTTAAATAGATCTGAAGGGGAAAAGGGGGAGGGGGCGAACACACATCAGCCTGGGCCCCGCAGTGAAGTTTTTGCTATTTTTATTTTCCCAAGGAAGCTCCCCCCCCCCCTCCTTCTAAGTCCCTCTTTGGTGAAGCTCTATTGGTCACACTTAAATAAAGTTATTTCAAGTTTTGGTGTGGTTTAATTGAGAGCAACTGACACTCGATTAATTATATTGATAGAGTCGTTTTTTTGTCAGATGATTATTTTCTTGATTTTAGGTATATATGTTTTATTCCAATGTTGAGGGCCGATTTGTTTCATCGAGTCAAATTAAGAAAACCTTCTCCGCCCATATTCGTCAGCTGAAGACTACTAAAATGTCACAATCTGTCATTTAAAAATATTTATGATTGACTTCGTTAAAGCTATTTACTAAGTTCTATCCTTGCGTTGATACAAAATCAGAAGAAGAAAAAACACAATAAAAATGTCTTATAAATGAATTCCAAATTAAAAAATTGAGGATGTCCAAAATAAAATTACATTTAACTCCACTTGGGTCAAGTTTAAGCTTCCATCAAACTATCCTAGCCGATCCCTCGGAACTGTCCAAATCCTCTTTAAATGTCCTAGACATAGTAAAGTCCCGTAAACCCTTATTAAAATCCTTATCTACGTATATTTTTCCTTGGAGATTTTTTAGGACAGAATTACTCAGGATGTGTGAAACTCATAAAAAGTAGTAAATTGATTTTCTAAATTAAAGTAAATGATTTAGTGGTTAAATTGTACTCAAGAGAACAAGATGAGCTTTAAATTAACATCTATTTTATATGATTCGATAAAAATAAGTATGTTTGTCGTCATGCTAACTTCGGAAAGATATATTTAACCCGGTTCTAGGCTTTCACCCCTCTCCCCCCAAGAATTCCCCCTGCGGAAAATTTTCCCTGGAAATTTGCCACCCAGCCCCTACTCCCCGCAGAAAATCTCCCAGCTGACAATCGCCCCCCCCCCCTTAACTGTAGAAGGGTTGTCCTATGATGGAGGTGCACAAAGATAATAGGCTGGTACCAAAAAGCACGAGTAACTACTTCCCGTATACTCGGTCCGGTAAAAACATCTACAGTAGCCTACATGATACAGGTCACCCCCTTCGATCGAAAATGTGTCCACATAATCGCAGATCAGAAGGGTTTTCTTGTCTGAAGTACCTTTATGGGTCATGTTATTTATTTATTTTTAATTTAATTTAAATAACTTTGAGTCAAGCTCCCAGGCAGGATCAAGTAATTTTCGAAAGAACAGAACTCCTTGTTCCAAATAAACACACAATAGTTTAAGTAAAGAACGTTTTCGAAAAGTCATCAAGGCCCATTCACGGAAAAGTATTGGATATCGTCCAATTGAAGTACATTAAAGATTCTGAATCTGAATTACCTTTAAGAGGAATTTTTATTATTATTATTTTATTTAGTTTAAATAGCATGAAGTCAAACCCCAAATCAAAATCATACAAATTTAAAACGGACAGAACCTTATTCCAAATGAGCAAGCAACAGTTTAAGTAAAGAAAGTTCAAAAAGTCATCAAACTCTGTTCATAAAAAAAAGTATTGGATATCATGCCGAAATAAGAGAGCTATCTGCTAACATTAAATGAAATGACTTTCAAAAATGGTAAGGGGACCTGGTGGTCATATGTTGGCAAAATACTCGAAATCCAAATATTAGGGTCTACATGCGTTGTCTTGGAGGAGGGAGTGCAGAGGCTAACTGAGTGACAACAGTACTCGTGTAGCCCTGTAGGCGCTTCAGGGTTTTAAAGAACTTCCAGAAGGCTGGATGGTGGCTGTTAACGGTGGAGTGCCAGCTCTCCGCTGAGGTGTTAGTTTATAGGGGGCTCTGGACGCATCGATTCCAGGTCAGAAGAAAATTGCGGTGGGGTGAGGTTGACCCTTTCTTTTTTCACTTCTTAGACAACTTATAAAGGTGTCCTCAAAATAATTTGTTAACTTGGTGAGATCACTGTGAAGCTACTTCTGAAGATCCTTGAAAGCTGATACACTGCTGTTAATTGGAAGAAATGCAAGAGATGGTATCATTCGAACCTGATGAGAAAACTCAGGATTTCTTCTAGGAGACGACTGTGTGTGGCCTGGGATTTACTAGGGAGAAGGGTGAAAAGCCAAGGGACGGTTTTACTATTAAGAAGAGCGTTGATGGCGTATAGCTCATAATACAACACTGGGGAAAATTCTAAAGGCCTCATCTACAAACCAGTGATTGGACCTGCAGAGGATGTCCACGTTTCCGTGGGTTTCAGATATCAGCAATCGTCGGGAATCCCCTACACCGCTGTCAAAAAGTAGGAAATTCTTCTCAGTGTCAAGTTTTCGCAGATGGTCAGAATACCAATGTCAGCCTTAGAAGATGGTAGACAATTGGAGTGCTAATAGACTGCCTAACGGCTTCATTTTTTCGACTGAGGGACGGGGCAATGAGGATCTTGGCGACTGCTAGGTCAGTCAAGCCTCCCACAATAGTCGAAACAATGTGGGAAGAAGCGTCTGAAGTTTGTTTTGTCTGTCTTGTAATTACTTGGAGCATAATAAGGACCTCTACAGCCTCTGGATTAGGGGGGGGGAGGATCATGTAATTCCCCTAGTGCATTATCCGTAAGTACCTTTCAATTTTGCTCTACAGTGATCCTTATTACTTTCAGGAAGGTGGCACCTAACACATTTAAAACTCACTATCAGCTAAATCCTTCTGCTTTTACAAAGATGAAGTGCTTGTAAATTAGATTTTTCTGCCCCGTTCTTATTCAACCCACTTAAGATCTGACATCTCTAGTAACAGTGGTCTGAACCTTTGGAACCCTCAAAAGCATAATAATTTAAAACACTTCAGTGATGAAATAACGACTCGCCCTTCTTAGTCCCAGCCTGTTAGCTCTGTGCACTTTCATCATAGGGTAACCCTTCTGCAACTGCCACTAAGTTCACATTTCCAAATTATTTTAATTAAACTTTATCTTACCCCCCTGTGATAACTTAACATCCAAAAGGCGACACAGAGAAAGAAATAAAAATGTAAAAATAAATAATGTAGGATATTCTGTATTTTGGAATATAGGTAGAATATTCCAAAATCTCTTTTTTTTCATTACTTTATTTGTCATACTTTACCTTTGGCTGCTCAGTTTTGTATTTGAGAGGGGGGAGGACTAGCCGGTTAGCATCTAGCATCATGATAAAGTTCTATTTATATTTGCAGAGTTAAATGAATGAAACTTCGCGAATGTTGACGGATCCTAAATTATGCCCTAGAAAGATCTTTGGAACTATCTATCCCTTCCCCTCCAGAGGACACTGACCTTTGATGACCTTGAATAAACTTGTTGTCTAAAAGTAAAACTTCCATGAATAGAGCTAAAACACAAATTAGGCCCCAAAAAATAGATTTGAGCCTCATAACTGATAAGTCCTGATCTATAAGCTTATAATAAAAAATTAAAAGACTGTCTAATTTAAAGAAATTCTAACATGGAGGGAAAATTTTTTCGGTAACACTGTTCTGTGGGAACTTCTGAAGGAAACGCTAGAATTAAGAGTGGCGCCATTCGATTCTTTAATCAATACTTTTTTCCAAATATATTGTTGGCTATCGTGACAATTCTACCACTCTATTGGGACTAGTTATGGCACTAGGTTATATATAAAAAAACAAAATCAAGAAAAAATATCAAGGTTGCAGCGATAACCGTAACCTAATAAAGAGCGAGCCACGACCCATAGTAACCTAAAGTTTAAAAATGTGTTGTTTTTTTTTAACTGTCTAGTTTAAAAAAATGGCTATTTTTAGTTGATTTAGGAATTGCAACTTTTATTTCGACTAACTGTAACTGTAGTGTTATTTTGAAAAGAAATTTAAAGGAATTTTAAAAAAGCTTGGGAACCCTTCAAAAATGGTGTCGGATCAAAATGAAAAGCCCACTATATGAATCGCCATTGTTGCAAACTCAATGCTGAAAATTCAGCCCACTACATTGAATAACAAGGAAAATAACTTGTTTGCAGGGTAGCAGTGAAGCGTCCTCGTTTTTCCTCTTTTTTTTTTATCACCACTAGCAGCGCACTGGAATACCACAAGGAGCTGTTTAAATACTCATTTGAAAGCTAATTTAAATACAGAATCGTAAGTTCAATTTGGTAACGAAATCATAAGGTCCCAGATGGCAACCAAAAAGTTCACTTTGGGTTCTACTTCTGGAATGAAAAAGGTAGGAAGAATGTAAAAGGCACCGTCGCAGTATCCATGGTTGAAAACTTTTAACCCGAGTTTGAAAATTCCCCCTCATGTATACTCTCCCTCGCATCCCCTAGTAAGTTTTATAGATCGTGGATTGACTAGAGAAGGTAGCAGGCTACTACGACATCGCAGAGAATTGTTTAATGGTTCATGTTATAGCTCTGGATCATATAACAGCAGTAAATTTTAGTATATGCTACAATTTTAATTCTGTCGGAACCTTAAATAATATCAGTTTTCAGTAAAGCGCTAGCTTTTCGGAATTCTTCAAAGATGGGGAAATATAAGGAGTCAGTTTCTTTTTACTAGTATTGCTGATGCATGTTGCATAAATTGAGAAGGAATAATTTTTTGTTTGTTTTAAGTTTCATCTTCGCTCTACTTCCATCAGAAGAACTTTGTTTCTTCTTTAATTCATATTTTTTTTTAAATCAGTGTTTCCAAGATAGCGAAAGGCCCCTAGTCTTGAATTTTGCCCTTAAAACTATGATTAAAAAATTCTTATTTCATTAGATTCATATGATTTCCTATTTGCCAGATTTCTAGAGCCGCTTCCAGTTAAACTGTGTTCCACCCCCTCCCAGATGTCTGGGTATAGTCTTAGGCTATGCGCAAGTCTGCTGATATGTTAGGTTTCTTTTCAATTTGGCATAATGAAGCAACTATTGATAGAAAATAGTATAAACAAAATTATAAAAGCCAATAAAATAAGCAAACTTTTGTATAACTTAGGGGTATACCCAGGTATTGAAGGGAGGCTGCCAGTGGGGGATCCAGGGGTGCGCTCCCCCCCCCCCCCCTTCTGTATAGTCTAAATAAGTGAAAATGACCCAATTAACTCAAGTTTGCGCTAATTGAGATTACCCCTTACGCAGGTTTGTGGGCTAACCCTATTTTGTGCCCCTCTTAATTTTTTTATCGGATAAACCTATTTTGCCCCCCCCCCCCTTAAAAAAATCCTGGATCCGCCCCTGGAGTCTGCTGCGTAGTTGAACTGGAAGGGAATCAGGAAATTCTTTTATTAAGAATTTCAGGAATGCAATGAAGTATAATGTTTAAATCAGAAGAGGGCATAAAATTGACGGATAAAAAATCAGAAATTGCTTCTTTAAGTTATGCTAAAATCCTCTGCCTCCAGATGCAGAGAATTTTCAACTTGAATTTTCTTTAAGATGCCATCTAAGGTAGTTAGGAAGACTAGGTAGTTAGGAAGCTCTAGAACGAAATTTTATAGGATATCTTTAAGAATTTCCAAGTTAAATAACAATAAAATCCTCAAAGAATTTTGATAAATCCTATGCGTCTGAATTCAGCATTAAACCTTTGGCTAAATCAAGATTAAGTTTTATTCTTACCTTTTATCGATGTTTCCACAAACAGAAATCGCGCTTCCACCGACACTTGATGAACACTATTCGGATCTTCCAGTGGTCTTTGCTTTTATGCACAACAATTGATAGCACGGGGTAACTGGGGCAGCATTCTGGATTTATATAGTATATGACATACTACCCAGATTATTAACCCTCTTACTGATCTGGGTTAAAAATTATTTCGCGGTACACATAGCAGCGTTCCTTAAGATATGTAATTAAGTAAACAAGAACTTGACAGTTTCATTGCTTACACAACTCAAATATTTCTTTATGGGAGAATATTTTAATAGGATTCAATGTTTCTTTATTGGCATACAAGATGAGACTGCACAACATCCGTATAATTCACCAAGGGGGGGGGGATTTAGCAAGTATGTTGTCCAAAATAAAAATGCATTATATATAATTTTATTGGCTATATTGAAAAAATATGTGTGTAATTGTACGTTTCATCCCCCCCCCTCCCAAATTTTCTAAAAATCATATTGTTATATGAACTTTATTTCATGACGAACGGCATAAAATAACTTTGGAATAGTTGCACACACCCCCCCCCTCCTACTCTCGGAATTTGAAAGTTGGCTACTCTCTGAAATGCTTCCAAGCTTGAGTCAATTGAGAAGGAAAATATATTGCTGCCTGGGATCATAAAGTGTTTTAGGTAAATGTCCAAATATGGCATAATGATAATTAACTAATGAATCGGGGAACTGGTACAATAAGAATCGTGGTGTATTCAAGCAAATTTAAGCATTGATGAATGCTTATTTTCGTTCTTGTAGTAGGCTATACCGAAGGCCTCTTTGGCCTGTCATCTTTATACAGATATATATGTATATATACTTGTATAAAGGTGACAGGACTTCGGTATAGCCTACTACAAGAACGAAAATAATTTAAGGTATATAAGGATTTTACGTAATATATATATATATATATATATAACCTTTAATATGCAATTTTTTAAGTATCTAAAAACTCAAGAAAACGAATATTTTAGTAACTGGAAAGTTTATTAAAAACATTTGAAAATAAGAGACAGATTTAAAAGATGAATCATTGGTCTCAGAAGCAGCAGCGTAAGTAGGTATTTCAGGGTGGGGGGGGGGATGATGGTTTTGGCACCCCCTCTCCTCGGCGATTATCCCCCAGGATTAAAAGATAGTCTCCAATGTGTTCAATATATTTGGTTTTAATTCAAGGAGAGGTGGTTAAGGGTCTTTTTGATTTCCGTAGGTAAGTCACCTTTATATAAGTATATATATACACACACACAAACATATATATATATATATATATATATATATATATATATATATATATATATATATATATATATATATATATGTGTGTGTGTGTGTATACTTGTATATATATATATATATATATATATATATATATATATATATATATATATATATATATATATATATATATATATAGAAACTCAAGAAAACGAATATATTAGTTACTGGAAAGTTTATTAAAGGGTTTTGAAAATAAGAGACTGATTTAAATAACGATTCATTGGTCTCACCAGCAGCAGCGTAGGTAGGTACTTCAGTGCTGGTGGAAAATGGCGGTTTTTGCACCCTCTCTCCTTAACGACTATCGCCCACGATTAAAAGATAGTCTCCATTGTGTTGGATAAATTTGGTTCTAGAGTGCTGGGGGGATATGTAGATTTAATTCAAGTAGAGGTGGTTAAGGGTCTTTTGGATTTCACTCCTCGCTCCTCAAGTTTAAAATATCGTAAGGACACAAATTTTCAAGCAGTTGAAAAAAATAAATAACATCATTACTACCATGACTGACAAAGGTAATGAATCTGTTATGGTAAAGGTATAGAATAGCGACTCTAAAAGAAAATATCTGAATAAAACAAAAGTAGTGCCATTAGACTCCTTGTTTTTGGTCTTTTTCAACATAGTAGTTGTTACCCTGACAATAACCCCCCCCCCTGATGGACTCATCAGGGGAGTTTCTAGGCGGTGCCCCCTAATAATATACACACCCTAATTATATATTTCACTATTGTTGTTTCCATCTTTTGATATGTTATATAAGGGATATCTGCGGTGTAGACTCGAATATATCCAGTTTAACCTGAGTGATTGTGTTGAATATTAGATACAATTAATATTTTGAATTAATTTAAGATATGCAAGATAATGGGGGGAAACGTGATAATCTGATTAATATAAATATGCTGCATATTATAAATTAAGAATTTCATTGTTTTAGTGTTTTCTTTGAGTTGGATATATTTCCTAAGTATATGTGTGGGACCAACAGGGGGTTGAGGGTGAGTTATTACAAACGCGACTTCAACCATAAAAGAGCATAAAATTAGCAATATAAAAATATCTCACTTTTGTTTTTGCATATCTCTTTCTGGAGAGTCGTTATTCTCCGCCTTTACCTCCGTTATCAAACAGTTCGTGGTAACGAACTGTAACGAAGGATCGACCCCATTCAATAGTTACCGAAAGCCTAAAAAACGTAATTCTTATATCCATAAACACATCAAAAGAATCAAATTTTTATGCTGATTTGAAATAAATAAGTTTCATCAAGTTTAGTTTTACCCATCAAAAGTTACGCGCCTGAGAAAATTTGCCTTATTTTCGAAAAAAGGGGAAAGCAACCCCTAAACGTCATAGAACTTTAATGAAAATCACACCATCAGATTCAGGTATTAGTGAACCCTACTATAGAAGTTTCAAGCTCCTATCTGCAAAAATATGGACTTTTGTATTTTTTGCCAGAATCACTTATTTGTCTCTGTATTTTTCTGCCAGTTCACGGATGCGTGTTTATTTGTTTGTTTGTTTACCCCCAGGGGTAATCGTGTTGATTTAGTAGTCCTAGAATATCATGAGAGGGCTCATTTGAACGGAAATTAAAAGTTCTAGCGCTCTTTTTAAGTGATTAAAAAATTGGAGGGCAACTTGGCCCCCTTCCGTGCTCATTTTTTCCCAAAGTCACCCAATCGAAATTTTGAGATTACTATTTTGTTCAGTATAGTCGACAATCTAATAAATATGTCTTTGAGGATGCCTTAATTGCCCACAGTTCCCGGGGGAAGGGCTGCAAGTTATGAACTTTGCCCATTGTTTACAGATAGTATTGGTTAATGAGAAGTATACAGACGTTTTCAAGAGGGATTCTTTCGGGGGGGGGGGGTCGGAGGAGGGGGTTACGGGGAGGATGTTTCCTTCGGGGAAGGGATATTTCTATGAGGGGGGCGCTGAATTTCCCAGCTTAATTTTAAAAACGATCAGAAATTAAATAAAAAAAACAATTTTTTTCAACTGAAAGTAAGGAGCAACATTAAAACGAACAGAAATTATTACGTATATGAGGGGGTTTTCCCCCTCGTCAATACCTCGCTCTTTACGCTAAAGTTTTTTTTTGTACTTTCAAAAGAGCTATCTATACTAATTAACCGGCATTTGTGATTCAGGGGTTGGTGATTCGAACGAAATTCGAACTTAAGCGTAAAGAGCGAGGTATTGACTAGGGAACGAACTCCCTAATATACTTAATAAAAACATAAGAAAATAGAAATTCATTACGTAAGTTAATTCGTAAGTTATGTCAGAACAAAATTTCGAGAAAGCCTATTAGCCAAAAAAAGTAAAATTATATTCATGTATGGTGAGCCAAAATCAAAGCTGCATTAATTCAAAAACGTTCAGAAATTAAAAAAAAAAAAGTTTTTCTTAACTGAAAGTAAGGAGCAACATTAAAACTTAAAACGAACAGAAATTATTCCGTATATGAAAGGGGCTGTCCCCTCCTCAAAGCCTCGCTCTTTACGCTACAGTTTGACTCTGTCTCACAAATTTATTTTTAAAAACAATAAAAAAATTCAGCGTAAAGAGCGAGGCGTTGAGAAGGGGACAGCCCCTTTCATATACGGAATAATTTCTCTTCATTTTAAGTTTTGATGTCGCTCCTTACTTTCAGTTTAAAAAACTTGTTTTTTTATTTAATTTTTAATAAAGTCACATATAAGCTATGGGCATAAAAGCTATTGGCGTTGTCCGACACTTACATTTTGGAACTCATAAATTTTGATTCCCTTCAACAAATTCATATAGGAAATACAAAATGCACTAGGAAATTTGAAAGGTAAAAGACTTGTTACTCCAAAGATGCGTAAAATATTTCATCCTAAATGGCTGCTCTACTCCTAAACTTTTTAGCTGTCAAACGAAGATGGAGTTCCTCTATGCCCCACTGTGACTTCTTATACCACTACAGCAGCCAGATTGGGAAACGGTTCGGCACAATTTTTATCCCCATATGTCTTGGCAAAAATCATATCTTAAAATTTATTTGATTTCTTTTTCAAAAGTCGAAAACACCCTGGCATAAAAAAAAACATGATTTTGGCTATTCCCGATGCTACCTCTTGTCATTCTACAAAGTACAAACTTGCTCCTAAAAAAAAAGAAAAAAAAATTGCTCCATATCAACACCATAATGCGGCTTTTCTGTATTTTTAATATATTCTTTGTTTATATACGAGAACTAATTTTTCACCCAAACTATTGCTTTGCCAATTGGCTTAAAAGCATAAAAAAGTATAAATTAAGCTTCCCAGCAGCAGAGTAAGTAATGATGCACGATGGTGCATTCGTTCTGGAAATCAGGTGATCGATAGGATGGACTACCATGATCGGTTAATATTAACATTTATCTAACTAATTGATTTAACTAAAGTGATTCACTTGTTTTTTCATGAAATTATGTTTAATGATAGCAGGAGCTTTGTTGTCGGCGATATTAAATGGTATTAGTTCTCTTTTCGTATTTACATAAAATTTTTCAAACCCACTGCTACTACTAAAAACACTGCAGCACCAAGCCACCTGACGCCAACATAGCTGCCATGTTTTAATTCGTTTAAACATGTAAGTAAAACGTATTTAATTATCAAAGAACCTTATTGTAAAAGTCGTGCTGGCTTGAGCCGCGAAGAAGACTAAGTCACACAAAATTTCCATCCATATGAACAATAATACCCCTCCCCGTCCACTTGAAATTCTATAGTAAAAATATTATTAAGAATTTGTTCTACGAAACCTCTGTTCGTTGAACATTTTGACTAAATATTCCAATTTTTTCCAGAATTTTGAATACAATCAACATTTTAATTCTTTAACAGAACTAAAAAAAAAACACGATGCTACCTATAAATTTGCAATTATATATTGATATGTACAATTTAGCAGTATGGGATTGGGGTTTATGTGGCCGGTAGCCCACAGCGAATTTTGATTAGGCCTGAGCATAATTTGAAAAAGTATCCGAAATTATATTTAAATAATTAAAGTAAGGAGCGACAGTAAAACTTGGACGAAGAGAAATAATCCCGTATATGAAGAGGACTGCCCTCTTCTCTGTATTCTAAATCCTCGCTCTGTATTCTAAAGTTGGCGTTTTGTTCAAATTCTTTAGGAACGACTGCTGAAACACAAGGGCCGTTGATTTGGAAAAAGAAGCTTTTTTAAAGCACTAAAAAACGTCAGCGTTACATGTGAGGGGTTTAAGAGGAAGCAGGCCCCCCTTTATATGGGATAATTACTCTTCGTTTGAAGTTTTAATGTCGGTTTTTACTTAAGAGTTGAAAAAAACAACAGTTTTTTTTATTGAATCTCTTTAAGTTCAATGAATTTACAAATAGACTCTTATGTTATTGAATAAAACAAACAAGTTTCGTCACTTAATGTCATTTAATTTTGTCACATCTAAAAATGAATCTTGAATCACAAGAGACCTTTATTTAGTTTAATGAGCTTTTTTAAAAGTTCTAAAAACTTGAAAAAACTTGTTTTTTTTTATTTAATTTCTGATCATTTTTAAAATAGTGCCAGGAAATCCTGCTCTCCCTCCATGGAAAATCGCTTCCCCACAAAAAAATTCCTTCGTGGAAAGATCCTCCCACGTAACGCCCCCGCTGCAAAATTCCCCTTCCCTCGAAAAGTATATATATATATATATATATATATATATATATATATATATATATATATATATATATATATATATATATATACATTCAAATAGCCAATATTATATGTAAATAATGAGCATAGTTCATAGCTTCTACTCATTCTCCCAGGGGCTCTGGAGGGTCAAGTCTTTCTCAAAGACTTTGCTATTAGGTCTTTTGACTATGCTGAACAAAATGGCTGTCTTAAAATTTTTTCGGAAGACTTTGGGAAAAATGGGCGTGGAAGGGCGGCAAGATGCATACAACATTTTTGGACACTTAAAAAGGTTACTAGAATTTTTATTCTCGATCAAATGAACCCCTCCCTCCCCCACATTTTCTAGGATAACTGTTTCGATACGATCACCCCTGGGAAAAATCACACATAAACCCGCATCCATGATCTTGCTTCTGGCGAAAAATGCAAAATTCCACATTTTGTATTTAGGAGCTTGAAACCTCTACAGTCTACAGTAAGGTTCTCTGATTGCTGAATATGTTGGTATGATTTTCATTAAGATCATTTTATGTTTTGGGGGAGTTTCGCTCCTTTTTCAAAAATTGAGCAAATTTTCTCAGGCTCGTAGCTTTTGATAGGTAACATTAAACTTAATGAATTTTATATGCTCTGAATAAGCATCAAAATTCAACTCTTTTGATGTATCCATTCCTACCAAGGCTCTGTTTCTTAGAGTTTGGGTTACTATTTGAGCCACATCGCTCCTTACTTACAGTTTGATTATGTCTCTACTAATAGTGTGCAGATTTGCTCAGACATCTTTCAGTTATCATAATTACCCAACTTCCAGTTCTTGTAGTGAGCAGTTTATAATCGGCTTCCCTACAACAAGAGTAAGTTTCTCCATTCAAAACACTGGCCCGAACGTTTACGCATTACACTGAAGATCCTGACCTTGAATTATGATTTTAGATCCATCTGCAATCTAATAAATAGCCAACGACGGCCCATACTATCCTAAACCTAAGAAACGGGTTTTCTAAGAAACTGAGTTTCCAAATATCTGTTTTTAAATAGGATACTGTAGATTCACAACTGATTTCAGTTTGCTATACTAGTTCAAATTTCGTATTGATTCTTAAAGAAAACTGTCTACAATTTATAGAATTTTTATATGAAAAGAACTATGTTCTTTTTTAAAATATGTCTTTGACAGTTAAGGTATAATCTAGAGATCTTATTACAGAAAGGTTTTGCTCGGAAATTTCATTAAGAATCCCACTTAATAATTAGAACATGCTGCTACCGTTAACTCGTAGCGGTGTCGAGGTCCCAGTTCTATGTCAGACCGTCTTCTCCCAATTTCACCCTGCTCAAATGTCTGATTAAGCCACCTCCCAAGAAGTCATCAAAGCTTCTAATAACCTATTATCTCATGTTCCTTGATCAGGTGATCGAGCTTATCTCCTTACATTTGTGGCTTATCCCTTATACACGATGTGTATGGAATCATGTCCTTGGCACAAAGTCATGTACAACAAAAAACTGATGATATCTTTGAATAGCAATAGCATGGGATACCATCGTCCCCTTTCACTTGCACTTACTGAAAGTCCCCCAAGAAACTTTCCTTGCAGGGTAGCAACCATTTTTGGCGGCATTTTACTTCTGAACGTTATGAGATATTTTCTACTCTTTGAATGCCCTTAGTGCTCATACCGCCGTACCGCTGGTTGCTAAACTGACTATTAAACAGTTTCAAATTATTTTGTGAATATCTGTAGTAAGGTGAATAGAGAATACGTAAGAAAATATTTGTCATTTTGCAGGCATATCGAGATTTCTTGAAGAGAGAGGATTACACGATCGTCTTTATATCGTTTGTCGTCAACCCAAACAAGTTTTTTGTGACAAGGACTGATAAATCACAATTTCTTGAAAATTTAGAAAAAGAGCTTCAACACTCCGTACTAAACCCGTTGAAGAAAGTCTATAATGGACTATATTGCCTCGCTAAATTTTATCAAGATGGTAATCTGTACCGGTAAGAGTTTATATTTTTGTGTTTTTTCCCTTTTTGTAATTAATTAACAAATATTATTAATGTCAAAATTATATATATATATATATATATATATATATATATATATATATATATATATATACAAATTTACAAATTACACAAATTTATATATGTATATACGAGCTTTTTTAAGCTCGTACATATAACTGATACATTTTCACAGTTTTGTTATAATCTACTTCTGCTAAGTGTTTAGACTGTTCAGTTCGAACTTCCACCCCCATCAGCTGGCATAATCATGGATCTTAAAGATGATTAATTTAAAAAAACTTTTTGCTCAAAATAAGTTTTTCAAAGAAACATAAAGAATTCCATTAAGCAAAAAATGAGCAAAAATAAAATCAAATAATCTACCAAGCATGAAATTACCACAAATCATCATTGATAAATAAATGAAACCCAAAACGAACAGAAATTGCAATAAATAAACGAGTCAAACTCAAAACGAGCAGAAATTAACATAGGTTGGGCTCAAAACCCCTATGCCTTCCCAAGGCCAGAAAATAATTTGCACTTTACTGAATAAAATATAAATGTTTTTACTTTTATAACTTTAATAAATCAAATAATTGTAACATTTTAATTTCTAAATATCGGTATATGTATATTAAACTGACAATGCACATTCATTAGTATTTTTTTCAGTAAAGTGCAAATTATGTTCTGGCACCCAATTATTTCACACCCACGTTCACAATGAAGCTCTAAATGAGCTACCCCTAGCCCTTGCTTTACAGTAAAAGATCTGAAACAGTTATATATTTTTAAATATTAGCCTTAATCTCTTGATCTTCCCATCTTTCCACTGCCTATCGCCATTAATATATATATATATTTTTTTTTTTTTTTTTTTTTTTTTTTTTTTTTTTTTTTTTTTAATGATGATGAAGCATTATTTGAAGCATTTTTTTTATACTTGTTCACAACTTGCGTGGATATTCCTTAGTTTAGTTTATTGTGTATATTTATTGAGCTCTTAGGAGCTAAGCTACTTTCTCCGTAATCTCAAGCACTAATAGTATGAATTTTTTTTTAAGCAAGCCGATTCCCATAAAATAGCAAGGGCGGATCCAGGATTTTTTTTCGGGGGGGGGGTTTACTAACTTTTGACTCAGTTTTTGACTAATTTTACCGATTTTTACCTAGGTTTTACTGATTGTCGACTTATTTTCGACTCGGTAAAAAACTTCAGGGGGGGGGGGGTTCAAAACGGGTAACCCCCCCCCCCCCTGGATACGGCCTTGTAAAATAGATACTTAAAAGTATCTAATAAGAAAAAGAACGTATTCGATAATTAAGTAGCACTTACATCCCTTTTACGGAGTACCAAATATTATTTTCTGTCTAATGTGAAGTTGAAGTCAAAAGAATAGATAAATGCAGGAAACAATGAAATGAAAATAATAGTATTACTTAAGTTTCTATAATAACCTTAATTTTTCTTTGCATCGCTAATGAGTTTTTTTTTCATCTCAGGGAGGAACTTCTGCTTCGGCTGATCAGTCGTTCCTACGCAGTAAGAATAGTAAAGGCCTTTAAATTATGCCTAAATTTGAGCTAAATTTGGATAGAAATGTGTTTCCATCCAGTATGGATATTGGAATTTAAGTGTTTGCTGCTATTTGCAAGGCAGTGGCGTCAATTCATAGGGAGGGGGATTACATTTTCAAAATCTAGGAGGGGGATAAGTTTGTTCTTTTTTTCATTCGAAATGAAAAAAAAAACGCATTTTTGAGTGAATATAAAAAAAGATAATTTTTCAAAATCTAAGGGGGAGTACAAAAAAATCTAGGGGCTCAATCCTCCCAACCAACGTCACTGATGCAAGACCCAGTATAAAAGTGGATCGAATCTTGAAAACTAAGTTTCGAAATATAGACTCCCAAAGTTTAGAAAGCCTTGGAAAAGTTTGCAAATCTTTGCATAAACCTTTGCATTGCTGCGCCTCGGAAGTTTGATATTAAACCTATAAATGAAAAGATCAAAACTATACTTGCACAACCTTTGGAATGTGCACACAGTGCTGCAATTCGATGTGAAACATAAAGCATATGTAGGAGTAAAGCCTATTTGACTCTGGAAACAATTTTTATAGATTGAACGGCATTATTCTTTGTGATTCATTTAGGAACTTCTTATCAACTCGTATGGTAGCATTCCTTCTTTTATTTATAGCCATTAACATCGATTCTTACACAAATTAAACTAGTCTATTTTGATCTCTCTTTCTTCTATTTTGATCTCTCTTTTCACATGCATGCCCCTTTCTTTTTGTGTTTAGAACATATGCATACAATGCATTCACGGATAGATGCATTTATGCGTGTATTCAGGTTAGGTCCTTGGCCCTTTGCACAACTGCAACATTTACAAAATAAAATAAAATACATTCTAAATTTTAGTACAAAGCACTGAATGCTTCTTTTACTCTGAGTTGAGCTTCTATTTGGTCCACCAGCCAATAATTAGCTTTTTTTAAGGGGGTGGATTCAGAGGTATTGGGTCTCTGAGGTCCAATTTATAACCCAGAGGGTATTCCTCACCATAAAATAAATTAAAATTAATGTTTTATTGACAAACGTTACTTTTTATCATAGGCATCGCCAGTGGCGGATCCAGGGGGCGAGGGGGGTGCCCCCCCCCTAGTGTAGTCTTAAGTAGTATAATTTACTTAATTAAATCAAGTTTGCGTTAATTAAACTTGCTCCTCACGCAAGTTTATCGGTTCAACCACTTTTGCGCCCCCCCCCCCTAAAAAAATCCTGGATCTGCCACTGAGCATTGCAATCGCACTGCCAAAGTAAAGAACGATGTTGGCAAAATGTATTTTTTTTTTTTTTTTTTTTTTTTTTTTATACCAGGGTACTTCGTATCGAAGGAGTTGTCGTAGAAACTTGGAGAAGAGCTCATTCGATTGGAAATTGGAGTGGCTAGTGCCCTTTTTAATAGTCGAAAGTGACTGGAGGGCAAATATCCCCCCATACGCCCATCATTCCCCCCAACACATCCAATCAAAATTTTGAGATAGCCATTTTGTTCAGCGTAGTTGATTTCCAAATAGAAAATATGTTTTGAGCTGGAAACTCCCCCACAACCCTCAGGGCAAGGGTTTTAAGTTATGCCCTGTGGGCATATAAGAACGATGTTGGCACAATTTACCATTTATTATTTTGTTTTTCCTTTAGAGCAGGGCACTTCGTATCGAAGAAGTTGTCGCAGAAACTTCGAAAAGATCAAATTCAATTGGAAATCGGAGTGGCTTGTGCCCTTTTTAATAGTCGAAAGTGATTGGAAGGCGACTGACACCCCTTCCACGCCCACTATTTCCCGAAACACATCCAATTAAAATTTTGAGATAGCCATTTTGTTCAGCGTAGTTGATTTCCACTTAGAAATTATGTTTTTGAGGAGGACACTCCTCCACAGTCCTCAGGGCAAGGGTTGTAAGTTATGCCCTGAGGGCATATAAGGTTTGTATTGAAATCTTTGTCGTATAAACTTGAAAAAGGGCTCATTCGGTTGGAAATTCAAAGGGCTAATGCCCTTTTTAATAGTCGAAAGTGATTGGAGGGCAACTAACCCCCTCTCACGTCCACCTTTTCCCCAAACACATCCAATCAAAATTTTTAGATAGCCATTTTATTCAACGTAGTTGAAAGTTTTGGAATTTAGGTCTTTAAGGATGACAATCCCTCCCCCACAGACATCAGGGCATGGGTTGTAAGTTATGCCTTGGGGGCATATAAGGTTTTTATTGAAAGCGTTGTCGTAGAAACTTCAAAAGGGCTCATTCAATTGGAAATTGAAAGGACTAGTGCCTTTATTAATAGTTGAAAGTCATTGGAGAGTGATTAACGCCCCTCTCAAGCCCACCATTTCCCCAAATACATCCAATCAAAATTTTTAGATATTTATTTTGTTCAACGTTGTTGAAAGTTCTGGAAATTATGATTTTGAGGATGACAAACCTCCAAAACCCCTCAGGGCAAGGGTTTCCAAGTTATACCGTGGGGGCATATAAGTTTTTTATAGAAAGTGTTTTCGTTCAGACTTCAAAAAGGGTTCATTCGATTGGAAATTAAAAGGGCTAGTGCCCTTTTTAATAAGTCGAAAGTGATTGGAGGGCAACTAGCCCCCCTCTCAAGCTCACCATTTCCACACATCCAACCAAAATTGTGAGATAGGCATTTTGTTCAACGTAGATGAAAGTTCTGGAAATTAGGTCTTTGAGGATGACACTTCCTCTAGAGCCCTCAGGGCTACGGTTGTAAGTTATGCCCTGGGGGCATATAAGGTTTTTTATAGAAAAAGTTGGAAAAGTTCATTCAATTTGAAATTGAAAGGGCTAGTGCCCTTTTTAATAGGCTAGTCGAAACTGAATGGAGAGCAAATAACCTCCCTCTCACGCCCACCATTTCCCCAAACATATCAAATCAAAATTTTGAGATAGCCTTTTTTTTCAACGTAGTTGAAAATTCTGGATATTATGTCTTTGAGGATGATCCACCCCCCCCCCCCATGCCTCTTAGGGCAAGGGTTGTAAGTTATGCTCTAGGGGCATATAAAGTTTTTATAGACCGTTGTAATAGAAACTTTGAAGGGATAATGGCCTTTTTAATAGTCAAAATTGATTGGGGGAAAACTAACACCCCTCCCATGCTCACCATTTCCCCTAAAACATCCAATAAAAATTTCCAAAACATCCAAAACATCCAAAACATTCCAAACATCCAAAACATCCAAACCCATCATTTCCCCAAACGCTTCCGATCAACATTTTGATATAGCAATTTTGTTGAACGTAGTTGAAGGGTCCTATCACGATATGAATAGTACGAAAAAAATAATACTGAATTTATGTGTTTGAGTATGACGACCCCCAACAGGCCTCAGGGCTAAGTTATGCTCCGGGGGCATAAAATGTCATATGGAAAGTGTTGTCGTAAAAGCTTCAAAAGAGACTCTTTCGATCAGAAATTGAGAGGGCTATTGCCCTTTTTAATATCGAAAGTAATCAGAGGGAGAATAGCTCCCCCCTCAACGCCCGTCATTTCTCCAAACATTTCCGATCAACATTTTGATATGGTCATTTTGTTCAACGTAATTGAAAGGTCTGGAAATTATGGTTTTGAGGATGACAATCCTCCCCCCATAACCCTCATGACAAGGGTCGTAAATTATGCCCTTGGGCATATAACGTTTTTATAGAAAGTTTTGTCGCAGAAACTTCAAAAAGGGCTCATTCGATTGGAAATTGAGAGGACTACTGCCGTTTTTTATTAGTCGAAAGTGATCAGAGGCCAAATGGCTCCTCCACGCCTATCATTTCCCCAAACACTTCCGATCAAACTTTTGATATAGCCATTTTATTAAGCTTATTAGAAAGGTCTGGATTTTTTTAAGGAATAAATATCAGCATATGTACATTAAACTGACAATGCACATTTTTTCCAGTAAATTCATTTGAATTTTTTTCAGTAAAGTACTAATTATATTCTGGCTCTTAAAAAGCATAGGGGTTAGAACCCTACTCAGATTAATTTCTGTTCGTTTTGAGTTTGACTTATTTTAATTTCTGTTTGTTTTGGGTATCATTTATTTTTTATACTGATTTGTGGTAGTTGTATGCTTGGTAGATTATTTGATTCTATTTTTGTTCATTTTTGGTTTACTTTTTTTTGAAAAATTTATTTTGTGCAAAAAGTTTTTTTGATTAATTTAATTACAACGCGGACTTGTAGATTTCATGATATTCAGAAATAACACCACTATATCTTCTTAAAATCTCCCTTTTAAGCCAATAGGTCATGAGATATGTATAGAAAGTGGTAAAGATCATCAGTAATGTCACCACGCCTCGGACAAGTATACGAAGCTCTACCACTTATCCTTTTGTATTTACATGCTATATATATATATATATATATATATATATATATATATATATATATATATATATATATATATATATATATATATATATATATATATATATATATATATATATATATATATATATATATATATATATATATATATATATATATATATATAATGGTCTTGATGAACTAATATATTGCTTTTTTCAGGGCACAAGCTGTTGGAGAAGAAGAAAAGGGAAAAGTGGATGTTTTCTTTGTAGACCATGGTGAAACCGAATCTGTTCCTCTTTCTGATTTATTTGAGATTGATGATTGGATGCTTAAAAAATTGCCGTTACAAGCAATTCAATGCAAACTGGCTGGAATTGAGCCAACTGATGAAAATGAATACTCCCAAGAAGCAACCGAATATTTTTGGGACTTGACACGTGACAAGGATTTTATGTTGGAATTTTCTGCTATTGTTCTGGACAAAAGGGAAAACACCTACGACGTGGCTCTATTTCAAGAAAACGCCGAAATAAGTGAAAGACTAGTCCAAAGAAATCATGCCAATAGACTGTTCTTTACCAATGTTGTTCTAAGATCAGAAGAATCAGATGAAAGTGAAACGGACGAATTTGAAACTTGTAACTGGCAGCATTTTTATGATATGGTTAATTACAAGCCTGAAAAACGGAAATATTTGACAAAGAGAAAGGAAGACACCCAATCAGGAGCCTCCACTGCCAGTGCATCAACTTCCAAGTTGGAAGAGAAAAGAAAGTCAAGCTCTGTTATAATTTGTAATTCTCTAGATGAATCTGATAGTGAGAAAGAGTGCCCATTACGTGACCCCAGATATGATCGTTTATTACCCATTTCTGATCCAGATTCTTCAAGCTCGGAAGAATCTGATTTCGCTTTATCTGATGACGAGAATCGTAACCCGACGTCTAGGAAGACGTTTGATTTCTGAAGGTCAATTTGGAAATTGCTAGATAATTTTGACAGCAAAAAAGAGTGCCCGTTGACTTCATCTATGATTACTGGACAAAATCATCAATCTAATTTTAGAAACATGTATTAGTTCTATCTACTTTATTTACCTTTTTACTCTGCTTTACACTATGACGAATATTAAAGTCCTTCTTTTGCCAAAATGGCACAATAGGTATATTTCTTTTCTTCCTCTATTTTTTAGCAGTCTATGTTCCTCAAACTAACACTGAAAACTTCCCTAACTATTTTATGATAAAAAAAAGTAGACTTTCAGAAATTCAGACTCAAAGATAATCTAGCCTTGAAAGAAATTGTATGTGCTAGGATTAAACTGATTTTATAAAAATATTTTGAAATTTTCCGCTTTTACTAGATAAAGCTGTATAATCAGCAGCGCCGGTGGTTTTTTTTTATTCTTATCACCTCTATTCAACTTCCAATCAGTTGCGTAGCTCAGGGGCAAGGGAGAGGAGTGACTGTACCGGGGCGCAGCCTCTAAGGGGATGCCAAATTTAGTTATTTCGTTAATACTATGATCTACTTATACTGTTGGTGCTGAACGGGCACTGAAAACTGTAATTACGCCTTAGCCTCCCATTATCCTTTTTGCAGCGTAGAATACGCAGTTAATTTTTGATTTAGTGGATCATATTCTAATTAATATTTATGCGTGCCTTGCGTGCAATATTCACCTTAGGTTTATTCATTAAGCGGTTCCTTATGTGGCTTTGGGATTTAAATCTACTTCTTTGAGCCTTTTTTTTTCGTTTTTTTTATAATATGTGTGATAAATATTTCAAATTGTTCTTGTGACGAACTGTAAGTGAGAAAACAGCTCAGGCTGCTAAAATTGAAAGTAAAAGGATAGTTTTTGTAACAAGATATCAGTGGCGGATCCAGGGGAAAAAAATTTGCCTGACTTTCAAAAAAGGAGGGAAACACCCAGAAAAGGGTTCTTATGTGAGTGAGTTTATGTGATCTTATGAACTCTACTATCACATTTAGCATATCAGAGAACTCTATTGCAGAAATTTTAAGCTCTTATCTACAGAATGCGGAATTTTACTTTTTTAGAGAAGGAAGATCACGAATGCGTGTTTTTTTTTTTTTTTTCAGGAGTGATCGTACCGAACCATTGCTCTTAGAAAATTGGGAAAAGCTTATTCAAACGGAAATTACCGGTTTTATTACCCTTTTTAAGTAGCCAAAAAGATAGTAGCATAGCCAAGTAGAATTTTCTGCGATTATGTGGTAAAAAAAAAACTAATTTAGCCCCGAAGAGGGTTAATTTGCTATTGATTGAAAATCCTGAAATAAACAGTTGATTTAAAATTATCGAAAAAAATATATTTTTTTTAAACAAAGAGCTTATAAAAAGATATATATAAAAAAAAATATATAAAATATATACAAGGAGCTTATAAAAAAATATATATAAGAAATATATAAAATATAAACAAGGAGCTTCCTTGTTTCAGAGGCACTATTGCCGCCTGGTGGTGCATTCGTTCCCAAAGACTCATGTGCTCCATGCAAATTAAACGGTTAATATTAACATTAAAAATAAAGCATCATGTAACTATTGATTCGCTTGATGTTTGATTAAACTATATACATTGATGTATAAATGCGCATCAGCTATCATGAAGGAGAGCCACTGAGTCGTTGTTTAGGTAGGGGGGGGGGGGTATTTGATGTTTCAAAATTCCATTTTTATGGTCAAATAAAATTTAATTTATGGCCAAGTAAAATTTCCATTTTTACCTTCCAGGAGCCTTCAGATAAATAGAGAAGAGAGATTAGTCTCTAATGAGGTAGAAATTAGTTTCTGATCTCCTTTCATTTGGACTAACCCTGAATAAGGGCCACGGTGTATGTGTGCGGTAGAAGATTACAGTCATATACCTACCGGAATAAAAGTTAGAGTGGGGGGAGGGTTATGAGTATCACACAGAAAGGAAAATTTGTTTTAAACGACGTTATGTTAAACCATTCATGGTAACAAACTTTAAGTAAGGAGCAATTTGTGCTAATAGTTATCAAAACTGTGAAAAGGGAGTGTTGAAGACAATGCATACAATAAAGGATTGGCTTTTTATGGTAATTCCAATTACATAAAATTCATTAAGTTTAAAGCTACCCAGAAAAGGCTATGAGCCTCCTATTTCCGGAAGAAGGGGGGAAACCGGTAAAAGAGGAGAATGGTTTTGACGGAAATTGCATATCATGAACAGCAGATCAGAGAACTCTATTCTATCGTAGAAGTTTCAAACCCGTATGCACGAAAATGTGAAATTAAAAAAAAAAGAAAAAAAATCCAAGAAGGATGATCAGAGGTGTGTTTATATTTGTTTGTTTTGTTATTTTTCCAGGGGTGATCGTATCAAACTAAAGGTCCTAGATTACTAGGAGACGCCTCATTAGAAATGAAAATGAGAGTTCTACTTACGTTCTTAAGTAGCAAAAAAGATTGCACCGCAGCAAAGTGGTGCCTCTTGTCATTGTATGGTGCAAAACAACAATTTTGGTCCTGTCAAATAGCCATGGAGTAAAAATTCTGAGACAGCCAGTCGATATAGAATTATCAAAAAGCGATATATTTAGCCTTCCAATTTTGTACAGTAATGTTCTGTGGTGGCACATTTATGCGCCACTGCGCTATACAAGATAGATGTAGTCAATACAAAATAAACTGTTGATATTAGCTTTTATTTTAAAGCTTCATTTACTATGTTTATTCATTTTAGGGTTGTTAATATTATATTTACTGGTGTATAATTGCCCATTAGCCATTATAGAGGAGGGGTATGAATCTTTGTGTGGGTGGTGGGAGCGCGTTTGAAATCTTAAAAAGTGTGCCTTTATGCTTAAGTTTTCTTGAGCCTTCAGATAAATATATTACAGGGTTTGGGAGAGGAGGGGGGGGGAGATAAAAATTAATCTCGAATACCCCTTGAGTCTCGGAATTTTTTTTAGACTACTTCTGTAATATTGGCGTTTAATTAAAGTCTGAATTTTTGGCAAAAAGTCAAAGTTTAGCGTAAAGAGTGAGGGGTGAAGGAGGTAACAGTCTCCCTCGTTTACAAAATAGTTTCTGCTCGTTCTAAGTTTTATTATAATTCTTTATTATGCTAAACACCGTGGTTTTTCAATAAACTATAAACTAAATTAGCTTCTTTTTTTAAACAATTCCCCTATTCTGAAAATAAAGTTTCAGATTTATTTCTTCGGGGAAACTCTGATTTTGGGTTCTTTTTATATATTTTTTTTTGTATGAATATGCATTACCATTAATCTACAAAATCACCATATTCCGTCATAAAGTAATGATTATTCTAGGTCAACTTGATTCATAAAGTCTGAAGAATGTCCATTTGTGTGTAACTTTTAATTATGTTGCAATTGTTTTCTGTATTTTGTTTCTTATTTTTCTTCTTTTTATGCTCAGCTTGTTTTTAGTATTATTAATTTTTGCTCTATCTTTATTTTTCCCCTTTGTCATTATACCCCTATCATAGTTATAACAATCCTTATCGAGATTTGGCACTTCTTGAGTACGACAACACCCTTAACTAAAAATGTTTTTATGCACTCTGGTTTCACATTGTGTCTTCTGATTTTTGTTGTTGTATGTTATTATAGCACTTCTGATTATTTTTGTTGTATGTTAATTTGGTGCGAAGTTAGAAAAATATATATTTTAATATCTGCTGTATGTCTAGTTGTGGTTCAATTTTGTTTCTAGTTATGGTGCACCTTCTTCAAATCAAAGTCGTGCAAAATAGATCATATCCTCCGTGTCATTTATTAGCAGAAAGGTAGGCATATTGTGTCTTAAATGAATCGAAATCACACAGGGATTCTCAATTGTTGTTAAAAAAGGCGCTAAGTGGGCCCTCGGCCCCTCCAACATACCCTCTGTCAGTACCTGCCAACTTTTAACATAATGATAGGCATGTTACACCTTTTGATACACCTTTTGTTACACCTAATGATAGGCATGTTTACATCTGTATGACTTGGTGTGTGCAGTTGGCCTGTGGCCTTTCTAACGCCGTCTCCACCGACAGATTATTAGCAAAAAGATGAGAGGGCTTTTTTCTCATTTGGCTTTTTCCAATTGGCTTAAAAGTTATGGCGCAGACATCTTGGGTGAGTACAGTGAGTAGGGCATGGGAATTGGGATTTTCATAGGTATTCTTCCTTTCTCCTACCTTTGAACGAACGAGCTAGGGTGCGCTTCTAACCTGTGTGGCAAGTTGTTTGGCCTTAAACCACAGAGACTGAGTCTTCAAAGGCTTGTCCAGTCTTCAGACTCAATTTAAATTAAATAGACAGGCACCTACAACCAAGGTGACTTTAATCATGTATAGACCGTTGACCTTTACAGCCCAGGTGCTAGAAAGCTTCAATGTTTAATTGTTTGGGAATTCTTCTCTATCCCAGAGAACAAATTTTATGCAAGGACCCTAAAGCATGCTCATCTTGAAGAGATACTTGAGGTAACTGGTCTAACTTTTGTTTCTAATAAATTTTAGGGTAGACAATTTTTTCGCACAAGTGGCTCCAAAAAGATCAGGAAACCAACGCAATGACGAAGTTTTGCAATTATAAGTAAAGCATGTGTGTGGCAATTACAAGACAACTTCCATGGAATTAATTCTTGGCATATGCCGTTTTAAAACTATTAGGAGGTCGTCACCTTCAGGGGTGATAACCGATAGCTTTTTTTGTATTTTGATTACTACTACTACTAGTCATTTTGCCCAGCGTAGTTGAAAGGTCCAGTAATTATGTCTTTGAAGATCACCCCCTTCCTCACACAGCCCTCAGGGCAAGGGTTGTAAGTTATGCCTCAGGGACATATAAGGTTTTAATGGAAAGGGTGGTCGTATAAAATTCGGAGGGGGCACATTGGATTGAGAATCAGAAGTTCTAGCGCCCTTTTTAATAGTCAAAGGGATTGGAGGGCAACTAGACCCCCCCCCACAACGCCCATCATTTCCGCAAGCACATATAATACAAATTTAAGATGGATATTTTTTAGCGTAGTTGAAAGGTTTAGTAATTATGTGTTTGGAGATTACAACCCCCCTCCACGCCCATCATTTCCCTAAACGGGTCCAATCAAAATTCTGAGATAGCCATTTTGTTAAGCATACTTGAAAGGTCCAGTAATTATGTCTTTGGGGATGAAACCCCCCACAGCCCTCAGCGCAAGGGCTATAAGCTATACTAGTTGCCCATTGTTAACATTTAGGGTTTTTCTGGAAAGGGTGGTCATACAGTCTTCGGAGAAGGCTCATTCAGTGTAAAAATTGAAAATTCAAGCTCCCTTTTTAAAAGTAAAGAGTTATCGGACGGCAACCACGCCCCCCCCCCCTCCACTCCCTTTACCCCCAAATTCTTCCGGCCAAAATTTGGAGATAGCCATATATGAGTACGAAATTTGGATGTGGCTCATTTAATTGGAAATCAGAAGTCCTAGTGTACTTTCTAAAAATGTATCCGATAGAAAATTTTAGATAACCATTTAGTTCAAAATAATCTGAACATCATACAACAAGGCCTTCGGGGGTTGACCCCCCCCCCCTCCAGAACCTGGGGACAGGGGTTGTAAGTTATGCCTCGAGGAATATAAGGTTTTTATGGAAGGCGTGGTCGTATAAACTTTAGAGGAGGCTCATTTAATTGGAAATTGAAAGTTCTAGATCCCTTTTAAGAGTCAAAAGGGATAGAGGGCAACTAGCCTCCCCCCCCCCGCCTGACGCCTTTTTTTACCCAAACGTATCTGATCGATATTGTAAGATTGTCATTTTGTTAAAAAAAATAGTCAAAAGAACATATAACAAACACTCCAGGGTTGAAACAACCCAACAGTGGGAACCCACCTAGGGAAGGGTCGTAAAGTATGCCCTGGGGGCATACAATGTTTTTATGGAATGACTGGTCGTATGAACTTTGGATAGGGCTCATTTAATTGGACATTGAAATTTATAGTGCTCTTTTTAAGAGTCAAAAGTGAATTGAGGGCAACCTCCCACCCAATCCCCACGCCCATCATTTTCCAAAACAAACATCCAATCAAAACTTTCAGACATCTATTTTTTGCAGAATTGTTAAAAGATCCGTTAATTATGCCTTTTGGGATGTCAACCCCCGCACAGCTCCCAGAGCAAGGGCTGAAGTTAGGCAACTCGTTCACTGTTTACAAATAGTATATGTTATTGACCAAGGTATGCATATTTGTCTCTTTTCCAAACACCTCCTGTCAAAATTTGAGACAGCCATTTGGTCAGCAACTATGTCTCCAGGGATATTGGGTATGTCAACCCCCCACAATTATGCAATTGGCCCATTCTGCTTTAAAACTCAATGCTGCTTTAAAACTAGATCAAAAAGGACTGTGTGTATGGTTACCAATAAAAAACCTTAGCAATATATCGAGAACGACTAGGGGTATTAAGCTGAAACTTTCGGGGCTATTGCTATTACTGCTTCTACTCTTACAGTTTAAATGAATCAAAAGAGTGTAATTGTATCCAGGTTGTCCAAGAGCTTAGATATAATTTTTTGGGAATGACATTAAGTTTTATTTTTCAGGTCAACCTGAGGAGGTATAAAATTAAATTAAACAATACAGTTTGTTTAAGGATTAAAAATTGTTGAAAAAGTTTCTCAGCATACAAATAGCGAACGAAACTGGATTCTTATAGAAAAACAAAAATATATTTGGTTGCCAAGAACAAACCTCAGCAATATAGCGAACACGACTGGGGTGTATTAAATTGAAACTTTTGGGGCTACTCCTATTACAACTTTTGCTCTTACAATTTAAATGAATCAGACGAGTGTAACTGTATCCAAGTTCAGATGCGTCGTTTGGGAGGGGCACGGTGGCAGTTGCCCCCCCCCCCATAATGTGGAGAAAAAATTATTATATAGCCCATGCTCCTTGAATATCTGGATATTGCTCTTGTCTCCAGTGAAAATGTTGTAAATTCACCCCTGTCCAAGTTGTTTAAGAGTTTAGATAGAATTTTTTGGGAATGATATTAAGTATTATTTTTCAGGTCAACTTGAGGAAGTATAAAATTAAACAATACAGCTTGTTTCAGGATTAAAAATTGTTGAAAAAGTTCTTCAACATACAAATAGCGAACGAAACTATGGATTCTTATAGAAAAACAAAAAGATATATGGTTGCCAAGAAGAAACCTCAGCAATATATCGAGAACAACTGGGGATATTGAATTGAAACTTTCGGGGCTACTCCTATTACAACTTCTGCTCTTACAATTTAAATGAATCAGAAGAGTGTAAGTTTACCCAGGCTGTCAAAGAGCATAGATAGATTTTTTTGGCATTAAATTCAGGACAACTTGAGGAGGTATAAAATTAAATTGAACAATCCTATTTGTGTTAGGATTAAAAAATTGTTGAAAAGGTTTCTCCAACATAGAAATAGCAAGCGAAACTATGTATTCTCATAGAAAAAAAAAAGATATACAGAATTTACAATAAATGACCGAGTCAAACTCAAAACGAACAAAAATTAAGATGAGTAGGACTGACAAACCCCATGCCTACTCAAGACGTTTCACTTTTTTGTAAAAATGTTTTCACTTTTTTTACTTTAATAAATGAAAAATTATTATAACTTTAAGGAATAAATGTCTATATATGTATATTAAACTGAAAATCCACGGTCATTCGTTTTTTGTTTTTTTTTCATAAAGTGCAAATTATGTTCTGGTCTTGAGAAGACATGAGGGTTGTCAGCCCTACGCTTTGTTAATATTTGCTCGTTTTGAGTTTGACTCGGTCATTTATTGTAATTTCTTTTTGTTTTGAGTTTCTTTTACTTATTAATGGTGATTTATGGTAGTTATACGCTGTGAAGATTATTTGGCTTTATTTTACTTATTTTTGGCTTAATGAAGCTCTACTTTTCTTAGAAAAACTTGTTTTGTGGAAAAAGTTTTTAAAATTGTTATTACAAAAACCAAAGATTTTTCAATGAAAATACCAAAAAAAGTATTTTTCGAAATCTATGGGAGGGGGAAATCCCACCCCAAATTGACCTCTCTGCTACTTATGATCGAATATACCGATGATTTTCAGATGTGCTGATTCTGATGGTGCAATTTTAATTAAGGTTTAATTCTTTCCTTTTTGGGGTGTTTCCCCCGTTTTTCAAAAATCCTGCAAATTTTTCAGGCTTTAGATGAGTAACATTAAACTTAATAAATTTTTCCCAGGACATATACAGTGCAGAGTTGCCACGGGTAGTACCAAAGTACTACTTTTAGTACTTTTTGATCAGAGTATTACTTCTTGAATACTTTCTGCATAAGCAGTACTTTTTTAATACTGTTTGTCAAAAGTAGTACTTTAGACCGAAAAGGGCAATTTTACAAGCATATTAGAAATGATAGCCAACTAGATTTTTTTTATTTTTTATTGTTAAATTTCAATAAAAAACAATCTAAATAAATCCAGCTTCTTAAAAAGACCCAAAAAATCATTTTAATTGCTCCCTTCCCGTTTAATTTTTTAGAGTGGCTTGGTCTCTGTCTCACTTCCTCCAGCCTTAAATTTGCATCGCTCCAACATGAAGATTTGAGGAATTCTGAGTGACAGAATTTTTGTTTGTTTTTATTTTATCAAACAAAAAATATTTCAATCATTGTTTTCAGTTCCTATACAAAAAAGCAGTTATTTTACATAAAATGCCTTTTTTCCGTTTGTAATTTGAATCATAGCTCCCAACCAAAAGAAAGCAAGAAATAAAAGAAGATTATTTCTTCAACCACACAATTCAACCTCAAGAATGTTAGCTTAAAGCTGTTTTGATGGGTTTCACAGGTCCAGACATACAAATAATTTTTAGGGGATGAGGTCAAACAATAAAGAAAAAGTTAAACTCATTTTCAAAATGAACTAAAAAGTAGAGAATTTTTTTTTTCTCAAGAATATATGAATATAAATGAACACGAGGGGCACAAAAAGCATTGGATTTTAAATAACATAAACACCAAATTTATCTAGGTTTTAAATCCATAAACAAAAAGTAAATTAATTGAGGAAAAGAATTAAAAAAAGATCAAATTATGCAAAAACTACTTTTTTGCCAAAATTTTCCATTATATTTACAGATTCTGGAAAAAAAAGAATTTTCAAATTTTTAATTTTAAAGTTAAAAAAAAAAAATATCTTGTCTCATCCAAGATTAAAACCTAAGTTAACACATCCTCAGGAAGTGCTCTTACCGTTGTGCTTTACTGATAAAAGTGGAAAGTAACTGAACATTCGGGAGTGGTTGAAAAATAATTTACAAATTTAAAAAAAATGTGGTGCAAAGAAACAAATGGAAGATGGAACAAAAAGATCAGTGAGTTAATAAATACGAACTGCAAATGATTTAATTAAAAAAATTAGGGGGGATAATAAAAAACCTATAATTTAAAAAAGAAATGCCGAGAAATTCGAAGA
This sequence comes from Artemia sp. Qi Xiang Cuo, assembly GCF_049724085.1. Lineage (NCBI taxonomy): Eukaryota > Metazoa > Arthropoda > Branchiopoda > Anostraca > Artemiidae > Artemia > Artemia sp. Qi Xiang Cuo. Next base: position 59,345,787 of record NC_142800.1, read on the forward strand.
AATTTAAGTTTTCAGGTGCTTGGGGCCCCAGCCCAACTTACGTGGTCCCTATGAATCAGTCTTTAAGTAAACTTTAAGCCTACCCTAACAGATACAAGAGTGTTTATTTTCTCCATAAAAATGGGCACTAGTCTAGTTGTCTTTTTCTAATGCCAAATATTTAGTGATTGTCCTTTTCTGAATAAAACATGCTAAACACACAAAAGCAGTACCATTCAATTCTTTATTTTATAGTATTTCCAAATATCATAGCCTCTTTTCTGAAAATGCACCCCCCCCCTTGATGGTCCGGGATGTAGCTCTAGGAATATATTAAAAAAATCAACCAATCAAATTCTCACTTTACAATATGAAAGAACATGTAAGAATAATAAAAGAAAGAATGTCATCACAAGATTCGACACAACGATGAAATGTATTTATGCAGTTATATATGGTACCTCAGAATGGGAGGGGGGCATAATGTCAAAAAAGTGACCATGACACTTGGAAAAAGTCTAGCATGAAATTGAAAATTCTGGCTCAACTAACCCAGTTTTAATGTTTTCTTTAAATTAGCCCCTGAAACATCCTTGTCAGGAAGCAAATAATCTCTAAGAGCAATATTATGCAGCGAATATTCAAAAAATTTAGAAATTTAGGATCTAGAAGTTTCTTTATCTCTTTTATTTTTCTTTCTCCCTCTCTTAGATACCTCTTTTAGAGAAGCAAATACCCATAAAAACTAAACTTGTGCTGCAAAGGGCCCCTACTTGTCCCCCTTAGTTACGCCACTGATTTGATATATGGAAAACCGGTTAGAGTCGATTGTCGATCTAGCTAATGACTCTGGAAACGAAGCCAATAAATCTGAAGCTAGTGCCAGTGACTGTGAAGAAACTGCAAATGACATTGAAGGTGAAGAGAATGAACTATTAAGTGTGAGAAAACGAAGAATCAGCAAAAATAAACCACCAAAGCCAGTGAAAATACAGAAATTAAGTGCAAAATGGATAGAAGATAAAGACTTGCAGGTCTGGCTGCAAAGATATCCAAGGGATAGGACAAAATTTTTGTGTAGTTTTTGCGAAAAGATCATTACTGGTGGCCTATCCCTTTTACGTAGACATGCACTGAGGGAAAGTCACATATCCAAAGTTGTTAGTATGAAGAACCAAGTGCGTATTGCTGATGACCAAACTAATGAGTTTACTTTATTGGGAGCAGCAAAGGAAAGAGAATAATTAACCAACAGGTGACAGCTTTAGAGTTGGCAATGTCAGCCTGGGTAGCTTCAAAATCCAAGGAGATGAGTATTATGGACAGCTTGCCCGAATTGCTGAATTTCAGCAATATATATATATATTGCTGAATATAATATATATATATATATATATATATATATATATATATATATATATATATATATATATATATATATATATATATATATATATATATATATTGTACATTTATATTTATGCACAAAAAGACAATTTTCGTAAAAATATCTAATAGCTGAAAAGAAAAAATGTAATTCAAAAGGATGTATGCATGCAAATATGTTAGCGTGGGGTTGACAGATTACAAGCGACTTACTTGGATAAACTGCTCTCAAGTTATTTTTATGGAAGGAGAGTCCACCTCGTGCTGGATGTACGCTATTCCTTGCAAAACCAGCTTGAGCATGCTCTCCATACTGAACATATCGTGCGAATAAAGCGAATAATCCAACTTGAACATTTATCAAAATTAGACCAAACTTTACACGTTCGAACTTCGTCGTTGCCCGCGCCATATTTATTACTAATGATTTGAAGGATATCTAACTTCTAGAAATTTTCCACGGAGGTTATCTTAAATCAGCCCTCATGTGTGAATGACATGATTAATTATGACCCCTCTTGATACTTCAGACCCGAGGTTCGATAAGAGGGTATCAGCTAAAAACATTCTGTTCTATTCAAAAGCTAACAGTACTTGTCCTAAATGATGAAAAGTAATGAACATAAACAAATCACATGTAAATGTTTTGGCAGGGTCATTGAGAAAGGGCGAAGGCGAATTCTTCAGGGACAAACGGGCGTAACGTAAGATCCTGTTTTTTAATGCTGAAATGTTTATTATAGGTTAAATTGTCTTTTTTTTACCTATTTTTCTGTCAAAACATTTCTATTTCATAATTTTTTATTTCTTTTTTAATCACTAAATAGAATATTGCAAGTAAAAAGGAATGTTTTGTTAAACGTTTGAGAAAATGTGCCCTATAGTTTACAACACTTAAATATTTTTGCCGGACCTGACCAGGAGAATGTTGCATGCACCTTTTAGCTAGCAATGCCCAGGGCCATGACCTGTTTCGCTCATTTGCATTCGCGCGAATAAATTTATCCAAGGGATATTTTCTTGGCACCCGGAAATCCTTGGTCCTAGACTTTGTATTTGTCATCAAACGGTATTAAAAGCGCGATTAATGAATTTGGTTGCAGACTAACTTTAGGTGACAAAAAGAATTTGTGGAGACAGATAGATCAATATTGGCTGGTGAATTATTTTTGTAACCAACTATAATGGGGAAGTAAATCGATCTTTTAACTTGGATAAGTTAAAATATCTTTTACCCCCCCCCTCCCTAATGAAAATCCTAATTTTTCGGAATATCTGGGCACTGTTTATTCATATTATGAAACAATTTTGTAGTATTATTACCTTCCCCTCCTCAAGAAAATATCCTGTGAACGTGACTGACCTGAGCCCTCAAAAGCACATTTTGATACCCAACTTTTAGAACTTTTGTAAGAGGTCCCTTAGACCAATGTTTGGGGCGATATATCTTAATTCCTAGGGTTCTTAGCTTGACAGAATATATTTGGGCTAAGTATGGAATTTGTGTACTAAGGGGTAACAACCCACCTCTGACTGTAAAAACATAGGAGGCATCTTACAGGAGCATTTTTTCTGGTTTGCCTCCCCTCTTACATTGAAAAATCAAAAATTACGACCAGAAAAAACAATTTCGTCATTTCAGAACCTCCACTAAAAACTTTAAGTGGTTAAATTTTTTCCGTCTTGATGATTGTTTTTAAACCCTTATAATTAAAATTAAATTTCAACGTAAACTCAAGGGGGTATCACTCCTTGTAGTTGGCATAAGTATGAAAATAGTACTAACTTCAGCAGTGGCGTCGTTTGGGGGTGGCAAGGGGAGGCAGTTGCCCCCCAAACAATTGGAAAAAAGCTTTTATATAGCCCTTGCCCCTTGACTCTCTGGATGTGGAACGTTTTAGCCTCATCAATAAAAATGCTGGAGCTACGCCCCTGAACTTCAAGCATAAACTAAATTTCTGAAAACAGAGATCAGCGTTGAACTTTAAAACGAACAGAAAAATAATCCTCATGAACTAGAAAGTCATGTTCTTTTCATGTTTTAACATCACTCTTTACTTTCTCGTTTGAAAACAAACTTTGTTTCTCTCCGTTTGAATGTCACATTCAGGGTAATCCTTTGTATGAGAGAGACTAACGCCCTTAGCCCCTCCTCTCTCCGCTGAAGTTTCAATACCTTTTGGATGTTGATAATATAATCAATAAAATACAAGCTAAGCTTTAGTATAAGCAGCTCAGGCATAGAGGAGAAGGGATAGTAGTCCCCCTCATACATATATTTTTCTTGTATATGAAATCGAAAAAAAAGAAGTAAAACGCAGGACTTCAAATAAAAGTAAAAAGCGACGTTAAAACCTAATGATCTTGATATATTCGACATAACAGCAAACTACCAACTCCTTCCCTGCCTTGAACGTCTTGGTCTTTACGCTAAAGTTTAACTATTGCTTTATTGAGCACATAAATATATCTGTAGTAACAATCAATCATCAATTACCGAAACCTTTTGGTATAATAATTGTTAAATCAAGCATATTAAATCCTTACACCATATATGTAAATCTCATCATCTATGGCTGTCTAATAAAAATAGAAGACTTACTTGGGTATGTGTTTTTTAGGCTGTTGCTCTCCCAAGTATCCGTTTTGTTGAATGAATGTTCCGCACTTGCTTCATCCTTGTAATCCACAAAAATTGCAAACAATATAATCATTACAATTTCCACTAATAATAGAACAATAATTTGTGCTTTGTGCGCATGTCTGCCTTCTGACATCTTTCCAGCCTTCATGAAAAAAGTTTAGAAAATAATCAGTTTATAAATACAATCTATTCCAAATTAATCATGTATTCTATGGAACTATTTTTAGTATTTGCAATAACAACGTCCTGTGTTCTCTTGAAATTTTGAGATTGTATTTAATTGATGTGTTTGAAGGGAATAAACTGTGCTTGAGACTCGTAACCAGTCAAAAGTAAACCGTTTACTATCTGATCATAAGTGTTGATTAAACTACAGATTCAAATTTTATCTACATAAATAGGACACTACAGTATAGAGTTTTTTCTACTACTATCCTAGATACAAGAATAGTGTAGTTTTAAAAACACACAATCCTAAACTGTCGTATTTCCAGACTCTTCAAAATAGCTTTTTGGTATCAATAGCAATTATTCTGTTATCTTCTTAGAAAATAAATTGTAGTGTAAAACGAAAAAAAAAACACAAAGGAAAACAGAATTCAAGCGCCAAAACCTAGGCTTACTATAAAAAAAATGAAAATCAATACTACAAGTCAAATTCCAATAACGACAAATTTTTGACAACATAATAGTAAATTTTTCTGTTTTTTTCTTTTTTATGCAAGCAGTGGATGTTTTGTGCTAAAACTTGGCAACCCATAATCTGGTTTAATCTTAGATTGCAGGATTTTTTGGTCCGCCCATGGCTCTAACCTTGGCCCACCGTAACGGTTCCGTGAGTAGGCTACCTTTAGCAGATTTTCCTTGCCTGTGTTTATTTCTGAAGTCTTACAAAAATACTGGCGTACCGATGGGACATGTCAGGAGGAAGGGAGGCTTCTACCCAGAGAATTTGTCTGTTTTTTTCTTAAAAAGGGGTCATAAATACTACAGATTAACTTTGAATAATGTTGACTTAATAAAATGCTTTCTTTTTAACAAACTAAATCCTAAAAATTAGAGATGTGTATGATAAAAATTTGTTTTTGTATGATTTATGCAAAGTTTTAATACGCTTTATCCCTCAAATGACGAGCAGTCAAAACGAATAGAAAAATCCAACAAAAAAAGTGAAAGCCCTTCCTTTCAGTACGAGACTATGGGTTATAGCCCCCCCCCCCCAGAACGAGCCGTAGGGACTGCCTCTGGGCCTGATTTTCAAGAATTTACTATTGTAAACTAAAGCTAGTTTTCAACTATCATAGCCATATTTTTCTATTGATCGTTTGAATCTCCATATTTTTAAATCGTCCTCAATTCCTTGATTTGAACTAGTTACGCTTATGGATACTGGACACAACAAATTTTGAAAGACAATTCATAGGTAGAACAAGGAGGGGTCCGGGTCCGATTACGAAGACCTGTTGCTATATGGAAGCAACAGGACTTAATGAAATTGTATTATCACTAGAGTTTCTTCTTTTGTCTTAGGTTGTAGTATTGTGTAGGTACGGAATTATCAAAAAATTCTTCGCAACAAACTGTAAGTAAGGAGCAACTCGGCGCAATAGTAACCGAAAAACTAAAAAAACGATATTTTGATATCAATAGATCAGAGGCTACGCTATAGCGGCTAAAGGCCATAAAAGCTGGTAAAGGCCTTACGGCTCCAATGTTTTATTATTTATTTATTATTATTTAATTTTTTCCCAGAGGCACTCCATATGGAAGGGGTTGTCGTACGAACTTCAAAGGGGGCTCATTCGATTGGAACTCGAGAGTTAAAGTGCCCTTTTTAAGAGTAAAAAGTGATCGGAGGGCAACTAGCCCCCCCCCCCCACGCTCTTTTTTCCCCAATGCATCCGATAAAAATTTTGAGACAGCCATTTTGTTAAAAATAGTTCAATGATCACATAACAAAAACTACAGTCTCGACACAACCCCCCAGAGGCCCGGACCAGGCGTTATAAGTTATACCCTGGGGGCATATATGGCTCTTATGGAAGGGGTGCTCTTATAAACTTCAAAGATGACTCATTTGATTGGAAATTGAAAGTTCTAGTTCGCTTTTTCAGAGTCAAAAGAGATTGGGGGGCACCTAGCCCCCCCCCCCTCTACGCCCTTTTTTCCTCAAACCCATCTGATAGGAACTTTGAGATAGCTATTTTTTTTTAAATAGTACAAAGACCATATAACGAAACTCCGGGGTCGACACAGCCTCCCAGGGCCCGAGGGCAGGCATTTTAAGTTATGCCCTGGGGGAATATATCGTTCTTATGGAAGAGATGCTCCTAAAAACTTCAGAGAGGGCTCATTTGATTCGAAATTAAAAGTTCTAGTTCAGTTTATATGGTGGTAGGCGTTGTAAGCTATGCCCTGGGGCATATATGGTTCTTATGAAAGGGATGCTCGTATAAACTTTAGAGAGGGCTCATTTGATTGGAAATTGGAAGTTCGATTTCATTTTTTAAGAGTAAAAAGCGATCCGAGGGCAACTAGCCCCCCCCCCCTCGCCTTTTTCCAAACCCATCTGATGAAAATTTTGAGATAGAAATTTTGTTAAAAATAGTTCAAAGGTCGGATAAGAAATACTATGGTGTCCATACAACCCCCCAGGGCCCGGGGGAAGGCGTTCTAAGTTATTCTCTAAAGGCATATATGGTTCTTATGAAAGGGATCTCATATAAACTTCAAAGAGGCCTGATTTTATTGTAATATAAAAGTTCCAGATCACTTTTTAAGAGTCAAGATATTGAAGGGCAACTAGTCCCCCCCCCACGCCCTTTTTTGACCAAATCCATCTGCTGCAAATTTTGATATAGCATTTTTTTTAATAGTTCAAAAATTAGATAACAAAAACTCCGGTGTTGACAAAACCCCCCAGGGCCCGGGAAGTAGGCGCTGTAAGTCTTGTCCTGGGGGCGTATATGGTTCTTATGAAAGGGATGCTGGTATAAACTTCAGAGAGGGCCCTTTTGATTGGAAATTGAAAGTTTTATTTCACTTTTTAAGAGTCGAAAGATATCCAAGGGCAACTAGCCCCCTCAACACCCCCTTTTTCCCCAAACCCATCCAATAAATATTTTGAGATAGCCATTTCATTTAAAATAGTTCAAAGGTCAGATAAGAAAAACTCCTGTGTCAACAAAACCCCCAAGGGCCGGGGGGTAGGTGTTGTAAGTAATGCTCTGGGGGCATATATGGTTCTTATCGAAGAGATGCTCGTATAAACTTCGAAGAGGGCTCATTTGATTGAAAATTGAAAGTTCTCGTTCACTTTTTAAGAGTCAAAAGAGATCAGAGGGCAACTAGGCCCCCTTCCACACCCTATTTTCCTCAAATCCAAGAGCTTTGAGTGAGCAATTTTTTTCAAAATGGTTCAAATATCATATAACGAAAACTTCGGGGTCGACACAATCATTTAGGGCCCGGAGTAGGCTTTTTAAGTTATGCTCGGCAGGCATGTATAGCTGTTATGGAAGGGCTGCTCGTATAAACTTCAGAGAGGGCTCATTTGATTGGAAATTGAAAGTTCTAATTCAGTTTTTCAAAGTCAAAAGAGATCAGAAGGCAACTATCTATGCATCAGATTAAAATTTTAATATAGCCATTATGTTAAAAATAGTTCAAAAGTCAGATAACAAATGGAAATTGAAAGATCAAGTTCAATTTTTAAGAGTCAAAAGATATTGGAGGGCAACTAGCCCCACCCCCACGCTTTTTTCGCAAATCCATCCGATACAAATTTTGAGGTAGCCATTTTTTTAAATAGTTCCTGGATGCTTGTATAAACTTCAGAGAGGGCTCATTTGAATTGAAATTAAAAGTTCTAGTTCACTTTCGCAGAGTCAAAAGAGATTGGAAGGAAAATAGCCCCTCCCCCCTCCACGCCTTTCTTCCTGAAACCCATCCGATAAAAACTTTGAGGCGGCTATTTTGTTAAAAATTGTTTCAAACATCAGATATTAAAACTCCGGGGTCGAAACAGCCCCCCAAGGGCATGGGGACGGGCGATCTAAGTTCTGCCCTGGGTGTATTTATTGTTCGTATAGGATGGATACTCATGTAAACTTCAGAGAGGGCTCATTTGATTGAAAATGCTAGTTCAGTTTTAAGAGTCCAAAGAGATCGAAGGGCAATTGACACTTCCCCCACGCCCTTTTTCCCCTAAATCCATCCGATAAACATTTGGATATAGCCATTTTGTTAAAAATAGTTCAAACATCAGATACTAAAAACTCCGAGGCGGACACAAACCCATTTTTTTACTTTGATATTGTTACTTCGATACTAGTTTTGATACTTTGATGAACTACTATTATTTAAGATGATACTATGATAAACTTACCTATTATTTAAGTATAGGTTTTATTATTTAGAAAGGGGGGCTTTTTGATCCTCGGTCTTTAAAAAAATAGGTTTATTGTGGAGAATTTTAAGGTGGATGTTGAAATAAATAAAAAGGTACTCTTTGCATACAGGTGGTCGAACAGGCGTATCTGCAAAATCTCAAGATGACATTGATTTGAAACTTTCAGAGCATGTTGAGGGGAGTGTAAAACTAAATTAAAAAATTGTATGTTCATTAAGGTGGAGGCACTACTCACAAGTCATAGGGGGCACGCAATCACAGTTCACAGCGTCATAATACCGCCTAAGTAAGGAGCGACATTAGTAGAGTAGTACCTTATACTTCTGAGCCTTGTATACGCCGTTTCAAAGAGATTCCTTTCTGTGCTATTCTGGACCTTGTATACACCTTTTCAAAGAGTGTGAGTAGCCCCTCGCATCTAGGTAATACTTCTATAGAAGCTCTACACCTTTTCAAAGAGATTCAGAGCGAGATTAAACCAGTATTGTCTATAACTTAATTTACGTTGGTTAAACTTCCGATGGTTAAGAAAGCGTAACAGGTAATTAAAGTATGAGAAATGGGATGCTATAATTAGAATGATTTTAAGTTGAAACATTGTGACGTAAAAATAACTCAGTTATTTGCTTGCGTGTATAGGAATTCCCATGTTATTTGCTTGCTTGTATTTTGTGTTAAAATAAGTAGTTGTTATATCTTTTAAAAGAGATTTAAGGGGTTTGAGAGACTCAGTTGCCTAATTCCGTGTGATGTTAAACTTACGATGGTAAAGAAAGCGTAACAGGTAATTAAAGTATGAGAAATGGGATGCTATAATTAGAATGATTTTAAGTTGAAACATTGTGACGTAAAAATAACTCAATTATTTGCTTGCGTGTATAGGAATTCCCATATTATTTGCTTGCTTGTATTTTGTGTTGAAATAAGTAGTTTTTATATCTTTTAAAAGAGTTTTAATGGGTTTGAAAGACTCAGTTGCCTAATTCCGTGTGATGTTACACTTCCGTTTGTTAAGAAAGCGTAACAGGTAATTAAAGTATGAGAAATGGGATGCTATAATTAGAATGATTTTAAGTTGAAACATTGTGACGTAAAAATAACTCAATTATTTGCTTGCGTGTATAGGAGTTCCCATGTTATTTGCTTGCTTGTATTTTGTGTTAAAATAAGTAGTTTTTATATCTTTTAAAAGAGTTTTAAGGGGTTTGAGAGAATCAGTTGACTAATTCTGTGAGATTTTTATTTACTTGATGGTCATTAAAAACAAAATTTTGTGTTAAATAAGTAGTTTTTGTATCTTTTAATAGAGTTTTAACGGGTTTGAGATAATCAGTTGCCTAATTCCGTGTTATATTACTTTACATGAGTGTAAATAAAAACCAAATTTTTTTGTTAAATATGTAGTTTTTGTATCTTTTAAAAGAGCTTTAAGGGGTTTGAGAGACTCAGTTGCCTAATTCCGTGTGTTTTTACTTTACTTGATGGTCATTAAAATCGAATATTGTGTGTTAAAATAAGTAGTTATTGTATCTTTTAAAAGAGCTTTAAATGGTTTGAGAGACTCAGTTGCCTAAGTCCGTGTCATTTTTCTTTACTTGGTGAACATTAAAAATTAATTTTTTGTGTTAAATAAGTTGTTTTTGTATTTTTTAAATGATATTTACAAGGATTGAGAGACTCAGTTGCCTAATTCCGTGTGATTTTTCTTTACTTGATGGTCATTAAAAACGAAGTTTTTGTGTTATATAAATAGTTTTTGTATCTTTTAAAAGAGATTTACGGGGATTGAGAGACTCAGTTGCCGGATTCCATGTGATTTTTCTTTACTTGGTGGTCATTTGTTGTATCTTTTAAAAGAGCTTTACAGGGTTTGAGAGACTCAGTTGCCTAATTCCGTGTGATTTTTCTTTACTTGATGGTCATTAAAAACGAAATTTTTGTGTTAAATAAGTAGTTTTTGTATCTTTTAAAAGAGCTTTAAGGGGTTTGAGAGACTCAGTTGCCTTTTTCCGTGTGGTTTTTCTTTACTTGGTGGTCATTAAAAAAACGAAATTTTTGTGTTAAATAAGTAGTTTTTGTATCTTTTAAAAGAGCTTTAAGAGGTTTGAGAGACTCAGTTGCCTGATTCCGTGTGTTTTTTCTTTACTTGGTGGTCATTAAAAACGAAATTTTTGTGTTAAATAAGTAGTTTTTGTATCTTTTAAAAGAGCTTTAGGAGGATTGAGAGACTCAGTTGCCGGATTCCATGTGGTTTTTCTTTACTTGGTGGTCATTAAAAACGAAATTTTTGTGTTAAATAAGTAGTTTTTGTATCTTTTAAAATAGCTTTAAGGGGATTGAGAGACTCAGTTGCCTTATTCCGTGTGGTTCTTCTTTACTTGATGGTCATTAAAAACGAAATTTTTGTGTTAAATAAGTAGTTTTTGTATCTTTTAAAAGAGCTTTACTGGGTTTGAGAGACTCAGTTGCCTTATTCCGTGTGGTTTTACTTTACTTGGAGGTCTTTAAAAACGAAATTTTTGTGTTAAATAAGTAGTTTTTGCATCTTTTAAAAGAGCTTTAAGGGGATTGAGAGACTCAGTTGCCGGATTCCGTGTGGTTTTTCTTTAATTGATGGTAATTAAAAACGGAATTTTTGTGTTAAATAAGTAGTTTTTGTATCTTTTAAAAGAGCTATACGGGGATTGAGAGACTCAGTTACCGGATTCTGTGTGGTTTTCCTTTACTTGGTGGTCATTAAAAACTAAATTTTTGTGTTAAATAAGTAGTTTTTGTATCTTTTAAAATAGCTTTACGGGTATTGAGAGAATCAGTTTCCGGATTCCTTGTGGTTTTTCTTTTATTGATTGTAAATAAAAAATAATATTTTTTTGTTAATAAGTAGTTTTTTTATCTTTTAAAAGAGCTTTAATGGGTTTGAGAGACTCAGTTGCCTGATTCCTTGTGGTTTTTCTTTACTTGATGGTCATTAAAAACGAAATTTTTTTGTTAAATAAGTAGTTTTTGTATCTTTTAAAAGAGTTTTAAGGGGTTTGAGAGACTCAGTTGCCTGAGTCCGTGTAGTATTTTATTTACTTGGTGGTCATTAAAAACGAGATTTTTTGTGTTAAATAATTAGTTTTTGTATCTTTTAAAATAGCTTTACGGGGATTGATAGACTCAGTTTTACTTGTCACAGTTACATTTTCATGATTTTTCAAAGTTCATTTTGAATTTCTTTCGTTGAAATGCAAGAGTTGGAATATTTATCTAGTGTTTGGTTGTGTTTTACCTTGTCACAGCTACATTTTCTTGATTTTTCAAAGTTCATTTTGAATTTCTGTTGTTGAAATGCAAGAGTTGGAATATTTCAGTAGTTTTTGGTTGTGTTTTACCTTGTCACAGTTAAATTTTATTGATTTTTCAAAGTTCATTTTGAATTTGTTTCGTTGAAATGCAAGAGTTGGAATAGTTCAGTAATGTTTGGTTGTGTTTTACATTGATAAAGTAAAATTTCTTGATTTTTCAAATTTAATTTTGAATTTATTTAGTTGAAATGCAAGAGTTGGAATATTTAAGTAGTGTGTGTTTGTGGTTTACCTTCTCACAGTTACATTTTCTTGATGTTACATTTTCTTGATTTTTCAAAGTTCATTTTGAATTTTTTTCGTTGAAATGGAAGAGTTGGAATATTTCAGTAGTTTTTGGTTGTGGTTTAACTTGTCACATTTACATTTTATTGATTTTTTAAATGTTCATTTTGAATTTATTTCGATGAAATGGAAGAGTTGTAATATTTATGTATTGTTTGGTTGTGATTTACCTTGTCACAGTTACATTTTCTTGATTTTTCAAAGTTCATTTTGAATTTCTTTCTTTGAAATGCAATAGTTGGAATATTTCAGTAGTGTTTGGTTGTGGTTTACCTTGTCACAGTTACATTTTCTTGATTTTTCAAAGTTCATTTTGAATTTCTTTCGCTGAAATGCAAGAGTTGGAATATTTCAGTTTTGTTTGGTTGTGGTTTACATTGTCACAGTTACATTTTCTTGATTTTTCAAAGTTCATTTTGAATTTCTTTAGATGAAATGAAAGAGTTGGAATACTTCAGTGTCACAGTTACATTTTCTTGATTTTTCAAAGTTGATTTTGAATTTCTTTCGTTGAAATGAAAGAGTTGGAATATTTCAGTAGTGTTTGATTGTGGTTTACCTTGTCACAGTTTCATTTTCTTGATTTTTCAAATTTAATTTTGATTTTCTTTATGGTTGAAGAAATTGTTTGTATTTTACATGTTTTTTGTTGTGTGTGAGGCACGTGGCTAATGTATATTTTCTTGATTTTTCAAAGTTCATTTTTAATTTCTTTCGTTTAAATTAAATAGATGTACTATTACAGTAGAGTTTGGCTATTTTATACATTGTAAAAGTAACAATATATTTATTTTTCAAAGTTCATTTTGAATTTCTTTCGTTGAAATGCAAGAGTTGGAATATTTCAGTAGTGTTTGGTTGTGGTTTACCTTGTCACAGTTACATTTTCTTGATTTTTCAAAGTTCATTTTGAATTTCTTTCATTGAAATGCAAGAGTTGGAATATTTCAGTAGTGTTTGGTTGTGGTTTACATTGTCACAGTTACATTTTCTTGATTTTTCAAAGTTCTTTTTGAATTTCTTTCGTTGAAATGCAAGAGTTGGAATATTTCAGTAGTGTTTGGTTGTGGTTTACCTTGTCACAGTTAAATTTTCTTGATTTTTAAAATTTCATTTTGAATTTATTTCGTTGAAATGAAAGAGTTGGAATATTTCAGTAGTGTTTTGTTGTGGTTTACCTTGTCACAGCTACATTTTCTTGATTTTTCAAAGTTCATTTTGAATTTCTTTCGTTGAAATGCAAGAGTTGGAATATTTTAGTAGTGTTTGGTTATGGTTTACCTTGTCACAGTTACATTTTCTTGATTTTTCAAAGTTCATTTTGAATTTCTTTCGTTGAAATGCAAGAGTTGGAATATTTCAGTAGTGTTTGGTTGTGGTTTACCTTGTCACAGTTACATTTTCTTGATTTTTCAAAGTTCATTTTGAATTTCTTTCGTTGAAATGCAAGAGTTGGAATATTTCAGTAGTGTTTGGTTGTGGTTTACCTTGTCACAGTTACATTTTCTTGATTTTTCAAAGTTCATTTTGAATTTCTTTCGTTGAAATGCAAGAGTTGGAATATTTCAGTAGTGTTTGGTAATTTCTTTCGCTGAAATGGAAGAGTTGGAATATTTCTGTATTGTTTGGTTGTTATTTACCTTGTCACAGTTACATTTTCTTGATTTTTCAAAGTTCATTTTGAATTTCTTTCGTTGAAATGCAATAGTTGGAATATATCAGTAGTGGTTGGTTGTGGTTTACCTTGTCACAGATACATTTTCTTGATTTTTCAAAGTTCATTTTGAATTTCTTTCGCTGAAATGCAAGAGTTGGAATATTTCAGTAGTGTTTGGTTGTGGTTTACCTTGTCACAGTTACATTTTCTTGATTTTTCAAAGTTCATTTTGAATTTATTTTGTTGAAATGCAAGAGTTGGAATATTTCAGTAGTGTTTGTTGTTGGTTTACCTTGTCACAGTTACATTTTCTTGATTTTTCAAAGTTCATTTTGAATTTCTGTCATTGAAATGCAAAAGTTGGAATATTTCAGTAGTGTTCGGTTGTGGTTTACCTTGTCACAGTTACATTTTCTTGATTTTTCAAAGTTCATTTTGAATTTCTTTCGTTGAAATGCAAGAGTTGGAATATTTCAGTAGTGTTTGGTTGTGGTTTACCTTGTCACAGTTACATTTTCTTGATTTTTCAAAGTTCATTTTGAATTTCTTTCGTTGAAATGCAAGAGTTGGAATATTTCAGTAGTGTTTGGTTATGGTTTACCTTGTCACAGTTACATTTTCTTGATTTTTCAAAGTTCATTTTGAATTTCTTTCGTTGAAATGCAAGAGTTGGAATATTTCAGTAGTGTTTGGTTGTGGTTTACCTTGTCACAGTTACATTTTCTTGATTTTTCAAAGTTCATTTTGAATTTCTTTCATTGAAATGCAAGAGTTGGAATATTTCAGTAGTGTTTGGTTGTGGTTTACCTTGTCACAGTTACATTTTCTTGATTTTTCAAAGTTCATTTTGAATTTCTTCGTTGAAATGCAAGAGTTGGAATATTTCAGTAGTGTTTGGTTGTGGTTTACCTTGTCACAGTTACATTTTCTTGATTTTTCAAAGTTCATTTTGAATTTCTTCGTTGAAATGCAAGAGTTGGAATATTTCAGTAGTGTTTGGTTGTGGTTTACCTTGTCACAGTTCCATTTTCTTGATTTTTCAAAGTTCATTTTGAATTTCTTTCGTTGAAATGCAAGAGTTGGAATATTTCAGTAGTGTTTGGTAGTGGTTTACCTTGTCACAGTTACATTTTCTTGATTTTTCAAAGTTCATTTTGAATTTCTTCGTTGAAATGCAAGAGTTGGAATATTTCAGTAGTGTTTGCTTGTGGTTTACCCTGTCACAGTTACATTTTCTTGATTTTTCAAAGTTCATTTTGAATCATTCAAGAAACGTGATTAAACACGTTTTTAAACTACATGCTATTTGCATGCCTTTCCTTGGCACTTTTCCAAATGAGTGGGGATTCCCGCTGGTTCCTACACATTGCAAAAGTGAGCAGTACGAAAACTCCACATTTTCAACCAGACTGGTTTTTTAGACAACACACCCACAGAGATGACACACACACATAGAAACGAGACACGCACAGACACGACACACAAACAGAGTCATAGTGAGAGAGATATCCAAAAGTTGGGTTGACCTAGGTTCACTTAGAGTGGCGCGCCACTCTAAGTGAACCTAGGTCAACCCAACTTTTTGGATATCTCTCTCACTATGACTCTGTTTGTGTGTGGTGTCTGTGCGTGTCTCGTTTCTCTGTGGGTGTGTCATCTCTGGGGGTGTGTTGTCTAAAAAAACAGTCTGGTTGAAAATGTGGAGTTTTCGTACTGTTCACTTTTTTGCAATGTGTAGGAACCAGCGGGGAATCCCCGCTCGTTTGGAAAGGTGTCAAGGAAAGGCATGCAAATAGTATGTAGTTTAAAAACGTGTTTAATCACGTTTCTTGAATGATTCAAAATGAACTTTGAAAAATCAAGAAAATGTAACTGTGACAAGGTAAACCACAAGCAAACACTACTGGAATATTCCAACTCTTGCATTTCAACGAAAGAAATTCAAAATGAACTTTGAAAAATCAAGAAAATGTAACTGTGACAAGGTAAACCACTACCAAACACTACTGAAATATTCCAACTCTTGCATTTCAAAGAAAGAAATTCAAAATTACCTTTGAAAAATCAAGAAAATTGAACTGTGACAATGTAAACCACAACCAAACACTACTGAAATATTCCAACTCTTGCATTTCAACGAAAGAAATTCAAAATGAACTTTGAAAAATCAAGAAAATTTAACGGTGACAAGGTAAACCACAACCAAACACTACTGAAATATTCCAACTCTTGCATTTCAACGAAAGAAATTCAAAATGAACTTTGAAAAATCAAGAAAATGTAACTGTGACAAGGTAAACCACAACCAAACACTACTGAAATATTCCAACTCTTGCATTTCAATGAAAGAAATTCAAAATGAACTTTGAAAAATCAAGAAAATGTAACTGTGACAAGGTAAACCACAACCAAACACTACTGAAATATTCCAACTCTTGCATTTCAACGAAAGAAATTCAAAATGAACTTTGAAAAATCAAGAAAATGTAACTGTGACAAGGTAAACCCTAACCAAACACTACTGAAATATTCCAACTCTTGCATTTCAACGAAAGAAATTCAAAATGAACTTTGAAAAATCAAGAAAATGTAACTGTGACAAGGTAAACCACAACCAAACACTACTTAAATATTCCAACTCTTTCAATTCAACGAAAGAAATTCAAAATGAACTTTGAAAAATCAAGAAAATTTAACGGTGACAAGGTAAACCACAATCAAACACTCCTGAAATATTCCAACTCTTGCATTTCAACGAAAGAAATTCAAAATGAACTTTGAAAAATCAAGAAAATGTAACTGTGACAAGGTAAACCATAACCAAACACTACTGAAATATTCCAACTCTTGCATTTCAATGAAAGAAATTCAAAATGAACTTTGAAAAATCAAGAAAATGTAACTGTGACAAGGTAAACCACAACCAAACACTACTGAAATATTCCAACTCTTGCATTTCAACGAAAGAAATTCAAAATGAACTTAGAAATACGTAACTGAACGAA